>NW_026712410.1:3003038-3120029 GCF_030504385.1 Musca domestica | reverse complement strand
TCGATGATCGTAGGCTATTAAGTAGTTCTCAGTTTGGTTTTCGGCGACGATGTAGTACACTACACACTTATTATATCTTACTGATATGATTAGAGACGTATATAATTCATCTGATGATGGGTTATTATGGACCTTGACTTGTCAAATGCTTTTGATTCGATCAACCATTCTCTTTTACTTGACAGTTGAGGTTTAAGTTTGGTTTTTCATCTTCTGCGTGTCGTTTAATGGCTTCATATTGGAAGGTAGGTCTCAGTTTGTTGTTCATTTGGGTGTTTCGTCTGAAGTTTAGTGTCCAATATGGAGTCCCGCAAGGTTCTGTACTGGGACCGTTGTTATTTATTATATTCATTAATGACATTGTGCACTCAGTTGTTGATGACAGCTGTTGTCTGTTTTTGTATGCAGATGATATTCATGTCTTCTTCAGAGAGGCTGATATTGCTGGGTTGGAAGGGTTGGTTAATTCTATTGTTTTGTCTCTTTCATCGTGGATTTCGCTAAATGGCCTCATGATAATTGGAATAAAACTAAAGCTATGCTGTTCAATGATCATGGTAATGGTGGTTCCCTAATATTATGTGGGTTGTGAGTTAGTGGAATTTGTTGATGAAATGAAATGTCTTGGTATTATAATTGATCGGAAGTTGGACTTTAAGAGACACATTGATATCTTGCTTTGTCGCATAAGGTTTCAGCTGCGGAGGCTGTATTGTCTTAACGCGTATTTGCCTTTTCATTTTAGGAAGATAGTGGTTGTATCCTTGCTGTTGTCGCAGGTAAATTATTGTCTGGAGGTAGTCTCCGGCACTACTTCTTCTCAAATACACGTATCCGTAGGGCAGTAAATTCCATTGTTCGTTACGTGTATGGCTTGCGTCGCGGTGATCATGTTTCTTGTTTTGTTAATGATCTCCTGGAATTGCCATTTAGCAGCTACGTTGATCTTCGTATTCTTCAATTTCATTACAGTGTTATGTGCAATTTTGACTCACCTCTTTGTGACAACTTTGTGTTTTGTAGATCATCTCGAAATCCTCAATTGTTGTGTCCAAGGTTTCGTCCTCCATTGTGAGAGATCCTTTGTGGTTAGGGCGGTGAGATTGTGGAATCAGCTTCCTTTGGCCTTACGTACTTTTGCCTATAACAATTATCTGTTTAGGTTTAAAGTAATTTAGTACCTTCGCCTAAATATGTAGGCTATGGTTTGTAGTGGTTGCGTCGGTTTATTATGGGTTTTTCTTTTTTTGTTTTTCTTTTTGTTGGGCTGGGGAGCCACTATCATCTTCTTATTTTATTTGTAGGGTGTTATAATGTACGTTACTATTTATACTCTGTTGAGTGAGTAATAAAATAGTTCTCTCTTACTTTAGCTCGTTTCTGCTACACTTTTTCACTGCTCTACTATACTATTGTATAGTTGGTGATGATGAATCGAGGTGTAGGGTTCGAGTTTCTCGTGAATTTTTAAGATAAATTATTAGGTTCAATATGTTATTTGTTAAGTTTGAATTAATCATTGAATTTGTATTATGTTGGGGTATTGTAGATAATAATATAAGTTATGGGTCCTGTGGGCTTATTCATATTTCTTTGTAAGGTAAAGAAATGAAATGAAACTCTACGCTTATATTACGGCATTTAATACAACACCGCCTTAATCCATTAAAATCTAAATTGATGGCATCAGCAACTTTACCTCAATTCCAGCACTCAATTGTTCCAACAGTATCAGTAGGATTCTTACAATTTTCGTAATATAAGGTAATATAATTCATTTTTAAGGGAGAAACAAATTATGTACTGAGATGGCACGATTTGCTGTAGCGGGAGTTAAAATGAGCAGCTTTTAAGAAAAACAGAATAGATTAATAAACATAATGTAGGAAAAAGGAATTCAAAATGTACAATAACAACAATTAGAAGTTCTACAAAAATGCAGCCATCAAATTTAAATTCATTACCACCATAGTACACCAATTAATACACACTATACTAATTAATGTCCACACAAATTATTTAAAGACTTGAAAAATATAATTTTATTAATTTTCAATAAAAACCACCATAAAAACAACTATCAGGTTTAGAACGATTGCCCACGATTGACCACACTTAAAATTTCAGTACCATTTAATACCCATCATACATCACGGTACATATTTCCCAATACCACCTCCATACTCAACACTATACACCCAATTCTGACCTAAACACCAAAACTCACAAATCTAAGGCTGTAAGTACATAAGAAGCTTGAAGTCATGGCTAGGCATATTTTGTGATATTTCATAAAGGGATTACAGAGCCGCACTAAAATCCTGCCGTCGTATTCCATTATAATTTGACATTAATATGCCTAGCCATGACTTCAAGCTTTTTATGTTATGACCTTAACTATCCCTACGATCAATACTAATTTTGTACTCTTTTTAATAGTACCTATTTCCAAAAATAATTTAAAATTTAAAATCCAGCTCCATAGGTTCACCTAATGCAATTTATAACAAATTAGTACTATTTAGTACAAATAACTCAACCCAAAATAAGTAATCTTGTTTCCAATTTCGGGATTTCAGCCCTATCGGTTCACACACAACCAAATTGTACAAAATTTAGTACATATAAGTACGAATTATACCTCAATCATACAATCCCGAGAAATCTTATTTCAAATTTTCAGCTCTACACAATTTTAACGTACTAAATTTAGTACCATTTGGTACATATAAGTGCACATTCAAATACAATCCCAAAGAAATCTCACTACCCATTTTCAAGATTCCCGCCATATCTGTTCACCCAAATCCAAATTTTGTGCCATATAGTACTAATTTCTAAAGCTTCCTACACACCCCAATCCTAACTCCAAGCTTAACTCTAAATTTCAGGATTCCAGCTCTATCGGTTCACCTATATCCAAATTGTACCAAATTTAGTGCCATGTAGTACACAAAAGTATGAATTTACAGATTACCTGCAATCCTAGAATGCAATTGAAATCTTATTTCCAAGTTTCAGAATTCCGACTCTATCGTTTCTCCAAAATTTTAAATTGTGCAAGTTTGGTACCATTTCGTACACATAAGTGCAAATTTCCAAAACTACCTACATACCCTATTCCTACAATGCAAAGTACAAATTTTACAAATTTTTCAGGATTCCAGCTACATGGAGAGAAAACGCTCGTCATGTTATGCCCTGTTGATCAAAAGCATAACAGTACGTGACATCCAACCAAATGTTCGATGCCTCGTCATGTCGGTCGACTCAAACCCATCGTCATAACTGTAATGACCATTAAATGTTGAAATAGTGTGTCATACAAAATGTTCTACAAAAAATAATAACAACAATGAAACAGTTGTCAACGAAAAAAAGGACATACACGTAATGAGGCAAAGCACAATCGCTAACCTGTTTTACGAACAATCCTAATTGTCAATCCTTATTAAAAACTTACAAATTTTCTAAATAAAACACGGGTTTTGTCTCCAGTGAGGAAAATGAGTGTTACTTTAATTCACGTAAACACACTATATACTTCCATTGTCTATTCCCTGAATATTCTGTTATTAATGAGAGTCATATCTGTGTCACACATTGTTATTTAAAGAGCACTTTATGTAGGTAGAAAATAGGCAACAATATTTTCCTATTATTTTATGACCAACAATTTATGATAGACACAATAATTGGGATTGTCCAGTATATTTTCCATTTTTTTCTATTCATTGCATATGATATTTTGATTAAAGAGAGCATATTTGCCCTTATCTAATAAGAATAAGAATATTTTTAAATATTGGTTTGGTATTTAATTTGATATTTACGCGGTGTTTGTTACTTCAAAATTACAGCACACACAAAAACACATCCTCACCGTCGAAAGTAACACACACACATACACACCCCAAACGTACACAAATGACACACAATTTGAAGATGGTTCGATGTTATCATCGACACCCTGCATTTTTGGAGAACACCATGCAAATATACGAGTCAGCCATGCCACGATCGAACCTTAGACAATGGCACATATGAATCAATGGGGGATGTTGTTGGTTGTCATTGCCTATCAAATACATAGCGCATGATTGAATAGACAAAGTCAGTGTGTCGAAAAAAGCTAATTCATACAACTCGTCTTGTGCTGGCATTTATTCTGCACTAAGTACAAACTTTGAAAATTACGTTCATACCCCAATCCTACATTCCGCCAGTAATGTTAATTCTAATTTAAGGACTCCAGTTTCATCCGTTCCTTCATTTTGCAATTGTACCAAATTTAGTACCGTTTAGTGCATTCCGCCAGTAATGTTAATTGTAAATTTAAGGACTCCAGTTACATCCGTTCCTTCATATTGCAATTGTACCAAATTTAGTACCGTTTAGTACTTTTCGTATTAATGAGTACATACTCCCAAAACTACCTCCTTACATCGACCCTACTCCTCAACTCCATTCACATTCCGAATTTCAAATTTTTAGCTCTAACCGTTCACATAATACATAATCGTACAAATTAGTACATTTTTGTACTTTTCGTACACTTATAATGCGAATTTCCAAAATCCCTTTGGTACATCAATCACTCACTACTTTAGGGAACATCATTCCAAATTTAAGATTTCTAGCTCTACTGCTTCCTAAAATACAAAGGGCACCATATTTAGTACCTCTTTATACTTTTCGTACCATTCTAGTACGAATTTCCAAAAACCCAGCTTTATCTGACTCCTTCGTACCAAGAGTGACCTTCACCCAAAACTTCAAGATTTTAGCTTCATCCGTTTTGTCTGGGCGTTGATGAATCATTCAGTCAGTCAACTACTTGACACTTTTATTAATATAGATATACTGAATTTGTATATGCAATCAAAAAGGGAACAGTAAAGGTTTGTGGAAAATTGCAATCCCAAAAAAAAGTATAGAACGTATTAATCTTTATAATCTTCCTTAAAATCTATGCTGGATTGAAGATGCTGGATTAAGAATATTGAGTTTAATCCAGGAATTGTTGTGGTCACCAAAAATGGGGAAATCATCTTGGATAGTAAATATAACAATAATATACCAATTGCAAATCCTTTTTTTTAGCCGAGTTTATAATACCCTCCACCAAAGAGTACAATCAATTTTCATCTAATATATATATAATATATATATATATATATATATATATATTATATATATATATATATATATATATATATATATATATATATATATACTATATATATATATATATATATATATTATATATATATGCAAATATATATATATTAAAAACAGTAAATGTGTTTAGTATTTATAATATTAGATATGTAGTTAACGTTATTTAAGGCTGTGGTGTATGCCTGGGGAGTAAAATATATTGACTAGTTATAATTAGTTTTAATGTTATTATATTCCTATATGGATATATATGATATCATATATATATTAATATATATATATATATATATATACTTATAATCAAATTGTGCCGCCTACATAAGTCAGATCTGTGATTTATTATGCTTTAAAGACTAAAAGTACGGGCCGGCAACGCGGGCCAGCTAGTATATATCTATACATATAAATAATTGTTGTTGTTGGTAACGGAATCAGTTGAAAACGGCTGGACCGATTTGCATAATTTTTTGTACAAACGTTTGTCATACCCCGAGTTAGGTTTTTAAAGAAAAAAATATTGACCACGCCTCCTTTTACGCCCACTATTTCGATTTATTACACGAGATACTTTTGACCTTCCCTCCAACCCTAAGTATTTGTTTGGGGCAGAGGAACTGACCACGCATACTTTTTAATCTATCTATACATCTATTTATAAATGAAAGTTGTGTTACTTGCTACGCTTATAACTTAAGAACCGCTGAACTGATTTTAATGATTCATACAAATTCGGAATTGTCTCTTATCCGAAAAGGATAATACAAAAAAATCGCGTAAAAATGTGAAATGTTAACATTTTCATTTTGACTTCTGAAATGTACAATAGTAATGTTTGTTTTGCATGATTTTTTCCATTTTGACTTACTTTTTTCTAATGTACATTTGTAGTGTTTTATATTTTACTACCTGGCCCGGTCCGCGTTGCCGGCCCGTACTTTGAGTCTTTAAGCATAATAAATCAAAGATCTGACTTATGTACGCGGCACAATTTTGATTATAAGTAATGACGCCATTATAATTACTCCAATTTTGATTATAAGTAATGACTTGATTATGAGTAATGACTCCATGATTAAGTATAAATTAGTATTCAAAAAATTATAATTACCGTCGGTTTTAGGTATTTTGAATAGCCTGATCTTATTTTTCAGCTATAGGCTTTAATTGAGTGTTATACCCTATTGATAAAGAACATCTATAATAGCCCCATGTGAAAATTCAGCTCAATTTTTGATATTGTAAAAAGCATTCAAATGAGCTATAATTTTAAATTTGTATTTCCAACATTTAAAATCCCGTACTGCGTGGTATTCAGTCTTGTCCACCTCATACTTGAAGGCAGAATGTTGTCAGAATAAAAAAAAATACTCTTTTGCTCCGATTACCGTAAGATGGGCATTAATTGTTTGTCATTTAAATTGTTTGGTGGAGATCCAATAAAGTTACTTTATAATTTCCTATTTTTTCATGTTTCTGCCACAATTTCCGACTGAATGAGTCCCAGATTGATATTTCGGAGTTTATTTCATATAGACGTACATCCCAAATCTACGTTCCCAACCAATATTCTCTTGGGGGTTACAAATTCAATAGAATACCAAATTTTCTTTTCTGACCACACATTGGTTGGGGAAGTGGGGACTATACTTAAATAAATTCATATGAGGATAATTATCTGTAAGATGATTTTCCACCCCAGGGTTTTTTACCCCAGGTAGCCTCAAGACTAAGATGCGCGCTTTTCCGAAAAATAAAATTTATAAGAAGAGGTTTTCTTCCCCCTTAGAAAAAAGATGTCAAATAAGGGCCAAAAAATGAAAAAAGTGGGCAAGACCCCGAAAATACCTTAAATCATATGATGGTGATACCAAAACGTGATAATTTTTTGCAAAGATGGTTTCTTCTTAAATTATCAACATAAGCTAAAATTAGTACGAAAATATGGTTAAAATGTAGAATATACTTGAAATTGGGTTGTTCCGTTGTTAGGGGTTATGATCCATATCATGACCTGGCAAAGCGATTAAAGGTATCTTGAATGTTTAGGTAGAATTTCTATTTTGCGTTCTTTATAGTCGGCATTTGACTGATTGCAGTCCCAATGTATTTTGCATTTTGTGTTCTCATTTGACAATTTATTGAAAGAAGTAGGTCCACTTTTTGAAATTAGCCCCATAACGCTTCTTTGGTCATTTTTGTTTGTTTAAATGTGTTCGCATCTTCCAGCTGAAGCACGATGTAGGTCCTGGAGTAGAAAGCATTTAACATCGTATTGCGCCCTCATTTCATTTTTAATAATCAGAATTTTTAATCATTCAGAATTCAAACCAATAAAAAAGTGTACACTTCAATATAGAAAAAGAAAAAGAATCTTCAACTGGTTCGCTGATTTTTTTTTGCGGCAAATTTTTAAAGGTCCTTACGAAATTTGTCGGTAGAATGTACTATTATTTTGAAATTCGATTCCATTGAAAAATTGTCGATTTTTTCTCGATTTTAGAATTTTCATATAAAGCGACAACGAATAAAATTGTTATTTATAGATTTTATCCGTTGTGGCTTTATACTACCCAAACCAACCTAAGAATTAAAAAAAAAACACTACAAATGTACATTCGAAAATAGTAAGTCAAAATGGAAAAAAAAATATGCAATATAAAACATTACTATTGTACTATTTAAAAGTCAAAATGAAAATGTTCAAATTTCACATTTTTACGCGATTTTTTTTGGATTTTATTCTTTTTTTCCAAGAGGCAATTCCGATTTTTTTCTAAATCGTTAAAATCAGACCGACGGTCTTTATGTTATAAGAGTAGTAACTAACACATATAGATAGATAGATAGATTTAAAAGTAGGCGCGTTCCTCAGCCCCTAAATAAGTACTTAGGGTTGGATGGAAAGCCAACAGCATCTCGTGTAATGATTCTCAAACCGATAACTTCAGTATTTTGGCAAATATAAAGATTTTAGATAAATCGTAATAGTGGGCGTAAAAGGAGGCGTGGTCAATATTTTTTTCTTTAAAAACCTAACTCGGGGTATGACGGCCGTTTTCAACTGATTCCGTTACCAACAAACAACAATTGATTTATATATATATAGATATATACTAGCTGGCCCGCGTTGCCGGCCCGTACTTTTAGTCTTGAAAGCATAATAAATCACAGATCTGACTTATGTAGGCGTCTGTATATATATATATATGTGAAATAGCATGGTAAAAAGCCTTGACTCAACGGTGTATTTGAACAATACAGTTGGCAAAAGTGTCTAAATGTTCTTAATATTGATTTTGCAATTCATAGTGATAATTGGTGTGATGTTTTTAAACTTGTTTGTGTTACATTCTCCTTTTTGTCCTGCTTCTTTTGTTATATTAGCTTTTTAGTTTTTGTAACATATCTTCTTGTTCAGTTTGTCATCTTAAAAGGGTTGCCAACATTTTTCGTTTTTTATCTCGCACCAAATTTAAAAAGGAAATAGAATAGTTAAATAAATAAAAATAATTCAGCTATAGATCTGATATCAGAAAATATGATAATAACTTATAAAATGAAAAAATAAATAAAAAATAATTATCATAAATAAATAGTAAAATCATAAAAATAAAAGTAAATAAATAAAATGCCGTTCCCGTTTTGTCTTAATCAATGCTAATGCATGCTAAATGTGCTAGAATTAATGCAAAAATCGTAGATACAATAAGAAACCATGTTGGTGTTGCGTGCAATGTAGAAAACTCTCTGCAAATTTTTACAATTTTGTAAAGGATTTGCGGTCGGAATTGACATCTATGAAAAAGGAATGTTCCTCACTATCACTCCGATTTGAGAATTTCAACACATTTTGTGAAAAATATAAAGAACTAGATAAGTTTGTGTCGTCACCGTCAGTTTCTGGTCAGAAGCGCAAATAGGCTACGAAAAATGCACCAACTAAGGGAATGCATAGTCGCAAAACCATAGTTCCACAACCGGTTTTAGTTAATTTCACTGATACAACTGAGGTAGTCGTATGCCAGTGTTGTTATGCACTCAGTTCCAGTAATTAACGGCGATATAAGTAAACGAGTAAATAATCCTAAGGTTATGAGTATTGATAGTGAGATTTCTAAGAAAACTTAACAATACACTCATGACATTCAGGAATTATCATTTCCCATGTAAGGGGTCTTAACACAAAATTAACCACTTTATATTCTGATAGCATTGGTTTTTATTACAATGTATTGTTTTTCTCCGAAAATATCTATATTAAATAGTAACGTTTTATGTTCAAATTATCAAATATATAAAAGATCGTGTTTATTTTGCAGTTGATGCCAAATATACCTCTAATTTAATAGATCTAAATGGGTTTCTTGATATTATTTAGTTTATTGATATTTTCATTGAATTTTGCAAATTTAAATTGTTTGTAACTTGTTCTTATATTCCTCCCTCATCTTCAATTGACATTTATAATTAACATTTACCAGCAATACATTTAATCACTGAAAAAATAAAGATTCTGATTTTTGGAGACTTTAATATGCCTTCCATTAGGTATACATTTGAAGTTATAAATTATAAAGTTTTTGTGACATAAATCTTTATCAAATAAAGAGTATGAAAAAATCTTATATATCTCCATGACTCACAGTTATGAAATTGAAGAAAGTCGGTCCAATTCATTTAAACTGTCCTTAATTATAAAAGATAATTTTCGAAACTTAATACCCAAATTTTCTCCGTAAATTGGGCCTCTGTGTGCCTGTGTAATAGCCATAAATATCTGGAATATGTAATTGATAGATTTTATGGTATTTTAAATTAATTTAAACTGGAATATGTTCCAATTGTTAAAAATGCCAATAAATATCCATGGATAACACCTGAGTTATCAAGTTTAAAAAATTCTAAAAATATATTTTTACAATAGACTACACTAATTACTCTGTTGCTAGGTCTAAATACACTTTAGAGTATCGTAGATTGTATAATCTTTACCCCGGCAAGATTAAAAATAATTTTAAATCCAATCCTAAATCATTTTATGATTTCGTTAACCTAAAACGAAAGGTTTCCTCAAAGCCCTCAGTATTAAAATGTAACAATATGGAATTTGTTTTTTTTTTGTTTTTGCCATAACCTTTTGCAGTGCATCCTGCCAAATCTAAGATTAATATCTTTATATCTATCTGATCAAATTTGTAGGCCAATGAAAATAGTTTGCGTAGTTTAAAATCGATTAAATATCCAGGTCCGGATGGCATACCTAATATAATTCTTAAGTATTGTTCAGACACATTACAACTCCTTTTAACTATATTGTTTAATTATTCACCTAAATATGGTTTCTTTCCTACGTTTTGTAAAAAATCTTATATTATACCTTTACATAAGTCTCTTAGCCTTACAAATGTGTCAAATTATAGGGGAATTGCAAAAATAAGTGCCATCCAAAAATTGTTCGAAAAATTAATTAGGTATTAATCTTAGATTTGGCAGGATTAATTTAATTTTCACTATTCATTCCATATCAGCATGATTTTTTACTTCAACAGTAATAAAAGGATTTGTTCAGCGTAAACAAACTGGCACAACTTATACTGATTTTAGTAAAGCTTTTGATAAGGATAACCATGAACTCCTAATATATCAATTAAATTATATTGGTTTCAGGGTGTTCCGCAAGGAAGTCACCTTGGACCGGTTCTCTTTCTTTTATTTAACAACGATTTACGTAATTACATAAATTACTCGAAATAATGTATGCAGATGGTATTAAATTATTCATTTTCCATAATTGTGATAAACAAGCTAGTTTATTTCAAAACGATTTAGATTGCCTTTTTCAATGGTGCATGTTAAATTGTATGGTTTTAAATTTAAGCAAATGTAAGCATATGTGCTTCTCTTCTTCTTCTCTGATATTGCAATATAATATTATTAGCAACTGTTGTTGTTGTAGCAGCTCATACATCCGTGTTCGTTCTTTTCCATTTTCTGACTCAGTTCAATCAGTTAGGAGTTAGGTGAGTAGGCTTGGCTGGGCATCGAAATAGGTGCAGCGTGTCATGTGGGCTTGTGCCACATGCTGGGCAGATGTTCTGCACGTCGCCGTTAATCCGGGCCCAGTAGGAATTTAGGCGGCTGCACCATCCGGATCGTAATTGGGCCAAGACTACTCGGGTTTGTCGGGGCAGCTCTCGTTCTTCAGCTGCGACTGGAGGGGGATGGTCTCCTAGCACAGTATTCACTCTTTATCCTTCAATGGCTTCTGAGACCGCATTAGAGTGAATACTATTCAGTCCCGCTTGATAGGCCTGTTGATCTAGAGGCTCTCTCTTATACCTCTGTACCTCTCTCTCTAGATCATGAAGGTCTTTCCTAACGTGCCTGGGCGGAGGTTGCCTATCCACAAGATGGTGATTTGGATGGCTTTGTCTATAACACCCAAGCAGGTATTGCATTGACAGCATTTTGTTATGCTGTCGCACCGGTAAGACCTTCGCCTCCTCATGTAGGTGATCGACAGGTGTCATGAGAAGGCACCCTGACGTTGGCGGACCACACCGGAGCCGCATAGTTTACCACAGACCGGTCTATCGCGTTGTAAGAGGTCAACAAGGTTTCCTTATCAGCTCCCCAAGTACTGCCGGCCAGAGACTTGAGAACCTTGTTCCTACTTCTAATCTTGTCGCAGATAGCTGTGGTATGCGCGGACGACTTAAAAAGGCTATCGAATGTGACCCCTAATACCTTGGGGTAGTTGGTGGTCGGAATAATTGCACCATCGACCTGCACATTCAAGGATAGTCCCATCTCCGCAGTCCATGTGGTTGAAAAGTGTGGCCGTCGACTTAGTGGCGGATATCTTCATATTCCTCGCAGTGAAAAAGGCGGTAAGATCAACAAGGTAAGCGTTTAACCGATCGCAAATGTCATCAATAATGGGTCCAGGACGCCACGAGCGTACAATCATCTGCGTACGTTATAATATCTATGCCGTCTGGAGGGCGTGGAATGTCAGAAAGGTAGAGGTTAAACAGTTCCGGAAGTATCACCCCACCTTGGGGAACTCCCTGTTAACTCTACGGATGCTCGACTTCTTATTTCTAAATTCCACGTACGACCTGGCGTCCACACATGTAGTTTACTATTCAACGTTTCAAACTTGGCCGGAGGGTGGTGCGCTCAAAGTCCTCGAACAGTGTGGCATGATGACTGTATCAAAGGCTTTTGATAAATCAAGTGCCACCATAACTGTTCTATCGCACTGCCTGTTCTGGTTGAGACCTCTACTGACATGTGTGGAAATGGCGTGTAAAGCTGTTGTTGTGCTATGCAATTTCCGGAATCCGTGTTGATGATCGGCTACTGGGAAACACTCTCTTATGCTGGGGAGGAGTAAAGCCTCAAGCGTCTTTGCTACTGGTGACAAAAGTGATATCTGCCTGTATGAATCACTTTTGCTGGCATCCTTGCCTGGCTTCAGTAGCGGGACCACCCTGCCTATTTTCCAGGCATCGGGAACTACTAGGGTGGCTAACGACAGATTGAGAAGCTTTGTAAGATACTCAACTCCTGGTTCATCCAGTTGCTTCAACATCACCATTGAGATTCCGTCAGGACCAAACGCTTTGGATGACTTTGCGCTTCTGATGACCTGTGCAACATCTGCCAACGTAAATTGTGGTGGTACCTCCTCGGCTGGAAGGGATCGTACACGGCATAGGATCCTTCTCTTCGCCTGTCACTCTCGGGATGCTCTACAAACTGCCGGTTAAAATAACACGTGCACCTCTTCGGATCTGTCACTTCTACGCCGTTGAATGAGACAGATGTCCGATCGTCCTTTTTCCCAGGGTTCGAGAGCGACTTAACCGTTGCCCACAATTTACTCGTTCCGGTACCGATGTTGCAATGCTTCAGATGTTCTAACCACTTTTTCCGCTTATGCTCACCTACTAACACTGTTACCTCCAGAGTAAGTTCCCTGACTCTGGGGTTATTAGGGTTAGTACGGCGAAGCTCATCTCGCTTGTTTGCTAATCCGCTGCCTCTGCTGGGAAATTTGGTCTTATTACAGGTATTCGACCAGCAGGTATATAGCGAGCGGCTGCAGCTTTGATGATGTCCCGGAAACACCTAACATCAGATGGGTTGGGCAGTTCTCTGAAGCGGCGATTGGTATACTCTCTGAATTCTTGCCAATTGGCTTTCCCGTGGTTAAGGAAAGTGCGTCGTTCAGATTCAACAGAAGTCGGGTGGTCCGTTGATGGCGATAATAATGGGGACGTGGTCTGAGCCTAGAGAAATAACTGATTGCCAAGTTACGTCATTCGTCAGACCTGGGGACACGATGGATATGTCCGGAGAACTGTGGCAGTCTCCCCTTATTCTGGTGGACGCGTCCTCATTCACTGTGCAAAACATGGAGCTATCAATTTGCTCAGCCAGCGCCATGCCTCTCTGGTCATTACCTAGGACGGAATGCCATAACTCATGATGGGCATTGAAATCCCCTAGCACCAGACGGTTATTGCCTACCAGTAGTGACTGATATTAGACATATAACGTGGGGCACAGCTATTTAGCGGCGGAATGTACACGTTGAGGACCTCTACCTCGCCGTTCCACACTTGACCGCTACCCCCATACATTCCATGTACGGGTCACTAGAGTCAAGCTCAGGCGAGATAGGTCTGTACTGGACAGAGTGGTGCAATAGGAACGCTAATCCTCCACCTCTGGAGCGATCCTTCCTCAGTACGTTGTATCCATCACAACTTTGAAGCCTGCAGGTGGTACTCAGCTTCGTTTCCTGGATCGCTGCGACCTTGATGTTCTTCCGACTCATAAAGCTTACAATTTCGTTGATCTTACCTCTGGGACCATCACAATTAAATTGGAGAAATGATGCATTATCCGGAACCTGAACAGTAATGTGTGGCGTCAACTGCTGCGTAGATTGCTGTTGAGGAGATTGCGGGGGAGTCTCATATTGCGACGACGATGAGGACGCCGAAGATGAAGACTCACTGGGGTCTACATTGACGCAGGAGGAAGCAATGTAGTCCCTATCGCTATACTCCTGTATCCGGTTTAGGCCGGAACAATTTCGGAAATGCACCCACTCCATGCATCCGTTGCATCTCACTGAAACCGATCTGTGGTGGATGCGATTAAGACAAACGGAGCAGAACCATGGTCCGGGGTTGGTCTCGATCCCGGCTCGGACCAAGAGAATACGGAGCAAACATTCCGGGTAATGTTGCTCCCACATCAGAAAAATGGACGAACACGAACATGTATTTGCTGGGTTGGCGGCCCCTGGTCGGAGAAACATGCCTCCGAGTCAATCCGGTACATGGAACCGGCCGCTGTGGGATTGATTAGCAACTGTAGATTCATTTGTTGATCTTGGCCTCTTGATAGATAAAAAATAACTTTTAATAGCCATGTAATAACAATGGTAAATAAACAAACGGTGTTCTAGGTTTTTTTAAACGGTGGGCCAAGGAAATTTTCCTATCCAAAACAGTTATTTACATCTCTTGTTAGACCTATATTAGAATACGGTTCTGTTGTATGGGATCCTCAATATGCAATAAACTTAGATAAAATAGAATCCGTGCAAAAAAAATTCTGCTATTTGCCTTACGAGGTTTACATTGGAATAGTGATTTTGTTTGATTGAAACCATGTTTTTACTAAAAATATTAAATGGTTATATGCCTTCAGATTTCCTAAGCTTATCTGTTAGAATTAATGTTCCGTTTAGATCTATTAGAAACTAACAATTATTACATTAAAGTAATGTGTATTGACTTTAATGAGTTTAGAAGTTATTGATTCTGTGGACTGTAATGTAGATTTTGGTATGAGTTTAAAGTTTTTAAATCTAGAATAATTGTATTCTTAAACAATTAAAATACATGTTTTATTATTTGACAAACTAGCTGATGAATTAGATTCGGTAGCTGGATTTCAATTTCCTACTAAATTCCCATTATGATGCGTATCATAATGTGTACGCGATCCCTACGAAAAGGAAGGTCGCCCCTCGGTCGGCAGGTGTGGGAATGTGAGGTGTGGAAACGTTCGAAAAGTCATCAAAGGCCATACTTGTTAGATATAAATCAAATTTATTAAAGTATGGGATGTGGAAACTGGAAATTTTTCGCTGGCTGGAGATGTCATCGTAGACGAAAGAAATATGCTGAATTCAAAGGCTGCCAGTGAAGATAGCAATGAACCGAGTAGTTAGAAGTATAGTTAAAATCTCGAATGATACCACTGATAGAACACCACAAAGAAATAAAACTTTTCCGAATTGTAGTACGATAGAAAATGAATCATTCCCGAAAGATAGGAAAGGAATGAATTTGAGCGTGCAGTTGAACACAATTGTCTCTTAAAAACAGAGAGCAGAAGAAGTAAACGACTTAGGTAAAGGCAAAGTTTCACTCAAAGAAGATGATTGTGTGTTCTACGAATGTGTGTTGGGTGTTTAAACTCACACTGATGTACCAAATCGAATACATGAACGATAAGAACAGGAGTTGGTCACTTGCAGACACGGTTATACAGTCTATTTTAGTCAATTGACATATTATAAAATGTATAATGTTAATGAACATGAATTCGCAATAAATAAATTTTATAACATTTTAAAATATTTTTCAAAGAATGTATTCCTAAAATCGAAAAAATAAATTCCAAAAACTTCCTTGGATTACGCCTAATTTGTTAACTATTAAAATTCTAAGAACAAACTTTTTCGAAAATATAAGAAATCTGGTCCGGCATTGACTATAATAACTACTCAATTCATCATCATCAGATCAAGGTATTATCTACAAAACAGTGATAACAAAAAGTGAACAAAAAGTTTTAAATATAATAATAATAATTTATAAGGAAGAACATCTTCTTGTATATTAAAAGTCGATAATAATTAATATGTTTCCGATACGGAAATCGCTGAATGTTTTGCTAAGTGTTTCGCGCTGTCTATTCTTATGACAACTTTCCGCAAAATATTTCTTATCCATATAAATTAACAGAAATTTCTGAAGTAACTATACCATATTTTCAGTTTCAAGCAGCTTTCGAAAATAAACAGTACACATAGTGTACTGTACCGGTACAGTATCACTAAAAATTTTAGCGGTAGTGTACCGGTAAAACTACCAACGATGATCGTAGTGTACCGCTGTCGGATCGCTAAAAAATCGTTGTGTACCGCAGTCGGAACACTAAAAAATTATAGTGTACCGGAGTCGGAGCACTAAAAAACATAGTGTTCCGCAATCGGAGCATTAAAAAATCGTAGTGTACCACATGCACCATATTAAAAAAATCGAAATCATAAAACTGATTTTGAACGCTTAGCCATACTTGTAGAATATTTAGATTTTTACACATACATTCATTGATTTTTCGATAGAACGAAATAGCAGGTAAATTATTTGCATATTAACCCATTACAATGCAACCACTAAAATACCCTTTTTTCGCGTAAAATTTAAAATTTAAATTTTCAATGGATAAATAAAAATTTTTATCACTTCAGATTTGGTCCTTTTTATTCTTCCTACCTATTCCCATATTTTTCTACTTTCTTCAATTTCGCAACCAATCTAAACTACATGACAAATAAAATAAATTCGGCTTTTTTATTTTCATAATATTGAATTTTTAGTAACTTTTGCATTATTAAAACATCAAACATCTACAGTACGATTCTCGTTGTGCTCCGGTACAGTATCACTAAACTATTTTTTAAGGGTTGTGCTCCGGTACGGTACATTATCTTAGTGTATCACTCCACCTCGGAATGGTACAGAACACTACGGTACAGTACCATACTGTTTATTTTCGAACGCTGGTTTTAAGGAGGCTATGTAGTTTAAAAGCAGTAAAACTTGTCAGTCCCCTGAACACTCTTGTACAATCATTCACTTAAATTTATAGCCTGTTCACAGAACTTTTGTTAAGACAGACAAGCAATTGCTACCCAGACAATCAAGTTTTTATTTCAGTTCATTTACTTTTTTCGTCTGGGTGTAAAAGCACATTTTACCCATTGCCCTACTATCAAAAAATTGTTTGTTTCCAAAAAGAAAATTTGTTTATTTATTTATTTTTTTTTTTTTTTAATTATTATTACGTCCGTTGGTTGCCTTACCGAAATACCATTTTTGAATAGAAGACGATGGCGACTTGCACATAATTGGATTGTGCCAAGTATTTACATAAATAAAAACATACAGATTATATTTATTTTATAGGAGTATTTTGTCAGCCACATCTGAAATATTTTAGTCGTTAGTCTGAAATGATTTTAGGTGACTTTACCTTCTTGTAAGTGCATTTTGGTGTCAAAAACGAAAGTTGAACACGTGTATTTAAATGGATATGGATCGTTAAAAAATACAACTTGAAAGAATTAGTTATTCTTTTGAATGTTGGAAAAAGAAACTAATAATTAAAATGTGTAACTATACGCTTATTGTTGATTGAAAAAGACAGTTCTTGCCTAGCAACTCGTATTGAACAGTCGCAACAATTATTTCGTGCCGATTACGAGTTTATGATATCTGCATTTGAAAAATTGGAGTTTTATAAGAAAGCTCTAACCGAATCCAAGGTTGATTTTCATTCTTTCAATCGGAAATAAAAAACAGATTTTTTACCACCTACATACATAATAGAAGAACTTAAGACATAAAATCTATCACCGACCAGCGTGTCTGAGGTTCTTATAAATTCAGAACAGTGCAGTGTACTAAGAACAGTTCCTTCGAAAGCAGTTTTCTGCAAAACCAACCACCTTCAACAAAAAGGTCAGCCTCGAACAATATGCTTGAACTGTTTAAAGCACGGACACGGACCAGGGAATTGTTTAAGACAACCTGTGCGGACAAACGTTTTTTGTCCATTCACAATGAATGGCAAAGAAACCTGCTGTTTTTATTGTTTTAATTGCCAGAATGCTGAAAGAGAAAGTTCAGATCATTTGGTAAATTCTAGCTCGTGTCCAATGCGACGCCTTGAGATAGAATCAAGAAAGAGAGAGAGAGAGAGAAAGAGAAGATTTCACACATCAAACGCGTGACATTCAAACTGTACTAGAAAGACGAACAAAAATTATAGTCTAAATATGTAGGTCAACAGAGGAGCAAGAACAATCTCTTCAATATTGATAAGTTCTCCTTCATATCTACTAACGTAGTTGACGAGTTCAGTCAATGTACAACAAAACCCCATAAATAAACCTATAAATAATTTTAAAATAATAATAATAAAATTTCTATGTTATTAAAAGTCATTGTCTATTTAAAACAGTTTGAATACTAGCCAGAAAATCAAAAGGCTCATATAGCTTCACTGAATTAACATTTTCTAAACCATAATCATAAAATGTATAGCTTATACTATTTTATTTATCGTAATGAAGACGGCGGAGTCGCTCCATAAATACAAAGTATATACTTCGTTAATTGCTACAAGATAATACAACTTACCTCGCACAGTAAAGAATTAATTTTTAGGACACTTAAAACGCAAAACATCATGGAATTATTGTCCAACAATTCTTCAGTTATATCATTACCCTAACGGAATGTACAGAAACCCATCAATTGTTGACTTAGTTTTAAGTTTTTCTGACCATCAATCAATGAAATATATGAGGAATATACCAGCGCGAAGTTAATATTAATCTTAATACAACCAGAAGGCAAGTAATTTTCCAAGCTCAGCAGATTTTTAAGAGCCAGTAAATGAGGAATCAAAAAAAAAACCACATGATTTTCTAATCACTGTAGAAGTAGAAATTGTGAAAAAAAAAATTCTGATTAAAAGAATTTTTTTGTGCGAAAAGAAAATTATTTTTGTTAATTTTTACACAATGCCGGGAGTTTCGATTGTTTCTGTAATTGAGGCGCAAAGTAAAAACACAATAAAGACAAAATACACCAGATTAGTTTAAACCCATAAACCCTGTGCTTGCCTTAAATAACTAAAACGTCAATTAACATTCCAAAATTAATTTTTGCACAAAATTACTGTTTTGAGCTTTTTTGTTTTGTTTTTATCTTTGCTTCAATGTATCATTGTTTAGTTTTCAAAAATTAATAATTTTTTTTGAAAAAAAAAAAACTGGTTTTCAAGAAAAAATGATATGGCAACACTTTTTTAACAATTGGCATCGTCAATGGAGAAACAATTAAAATTTGCTAATTATTTGAATAAAAATATAAAAATGTACATTTAATTGTGTATTTGTTATTAAAACGACATTTTTATTACTTGAAAGTGTTTTAAAGTTACAAGTTCTCATAAAAATACAATTTCACTTGCAAAATCCAGAATGAATGACTTCAAACCGAAAAAAATTTGCGAAGCTAAATACGGAATTAAAATAATTTTCGTTGGAATTCGTTCCTGCGACATGCCTGATAAGCAGCAATTCATCCATTCAATAAGAAACGCCAGTCGTAGCCTCTCCTTTTGCAATTAAAATATACAAACACTCTTTCAGATAACAAAAAAAAATTTGTTTTGTATCAGATAAAAAATAAAATTCCAAAAACACATTGATCTGGTGTGTTCAAATGCAATCGTAGCGGTTAAAATATACGGGGCCTTTTTTAAATCGTCGTTCTTTTTATACCCTGCAACACTATGTGTTGGGGGTGGGATTGGGCCAAAAATTATGTAACACCTCGAAATATTGGTTTCCCACTTAGGAAAGTATATATGGATCTTCCTACCTTGCCGAGCTGAGTCGATCTAGCTATGTATGTCCGTCCGTCCGTCTGTCCATGTTAATTTGTAATCACTCTACAGGTCGCAATTATGGCCCGATCTTCACGAAATTTAGAATGGAGGTGGGGTCTGGACCAGAATAGAACCCTATTGCTTTTGGAGATGATCGCATAATACTTAGGGGTTGAAATGGGCCAAATACTGAAAATTTCCTGATTTTGCAGTTGCTCTACAGGTCGCAGTTATAGACCAATCGACGCGGAAGTTAGCACGGGGCTAGAGCTTAGGGCTGGCCAGAAGTCTTCGAATTTTGGTGATCATCGGGTAATATTTAGCGGGTGAAATAGACCATAGCATTTGTTTTAAATAAAATTTATTTTTAATCCCGGCGAAATCACAATAGATAAAGAGGTCAATTCTGACCGTTACGTAGATGCCGCTAGTAAATATATCTGATATATATCGGGAAATATATACAATGTAAATATACAAGGGAAGGGATGTTAGCTAGAATGCATATATCTCAAGAATGGCTGAACCGATTTTGACAAATTTTGTCAATTCAGAATGCCGTCTTAACATAAGAGAAATAAATATTAAAAAATCGCATAGAAATGTGCCAATAATGGTGTCATAGATTTGTAGTATATTGTGATATTTTTTTATTTTTTCATTATTTTTATCGCATGCGATTTTTTTCAATTTGACTTACAATATTGAAGTATACATTTTGTAAAATTTTTCACTTTACAACACGGGTTAGGGTTATTATATACAGATTACAATTATCGTCCGATCTTCACGAAAAATTTCACAAGGGTAGGGTTAGGCTCAGAAGAGCCATTGTTTTCAAGGATGACCGCAATATATTTAGGGGTTGAAATGGACCAACCACTAAAAATGTTCCTGATTTTGGAGCCGTTAAAAGATCGCAAATAGAAACCAAAGGACTCGAGATCTCGCATGTAGTCAGGGTTAAGGACAGCGGTTAGAATGGACCACTACTTTTGTGTGCAAAAAATACGACATTACTTACAAGCAATATCCCAAATACACAAAAGACGAGCTTCTGGCTTTTTTTATGCTGTTTTCGTTGATGAATATATACAATATCGTAGTCAAGAAAATCATATATATGGGTCTAAATTTGTAGATGCATAGCGGCTTCTTACTTTTGGAGATGATCGCAAAATATTTAGGAGTTCAAATGAACCAAAAACAGAAAAAAATTCCTGATCACAAAATTGAAGTCAATCGACACGCCTGAGAAGAGAGTTAAGGACAGGGAAGAATTGTTGCATTTTGGATGACCATTGGATTATCTTCTATATTTTATATAACCACAGCTTACAGCACGACGGAGTGCGTAAATATTGGGCAAATGTCCCTGGTAAAAATGCTAAGGGTAATATCTGGGCAGTGCTCCGTGATATAATTTCAAAAGCGGAATCTTCCAAAATGGATTTGGACATAAGGAGGCTTCTAATATATTGTAGTGTTGTAGGGTATCACATGGTCGGCCCCGCACGACTATAGCCTTTGCTTACTTGTTTAATATGAACAAAGTTATATATAAATTTGTTATATGCGTAGCTTATATATGCTTCTCAAATATAAAAAAATGTCACCTAAAAAAACTTCAAATTCTACTAAATAAGTGCTTAAAATCATTCATAACAAACCATGGCGTTGTCAGACTCATCTTTATAAAAGGACGAAACGATTTTTTACAATGTCTCAATCTCAAATTATCCCATTAAATCGGAATACTCCAGTATGAATTAGTATGTACCTAGATGTATTAATTCGCAAATTATCATACGTAAAACAATTGTAATGATGTATTTTTAATAAATAGTCCATCTAATAGATTATACTGTTTGTCAATGTTTGATCTTGCTGTAATGAATATTATTTTCCCATTTTGTATACTGTAATGTCGTAAATAAAACTCAGTCCACTTGTATTTAAGTACATTATTGTGTAATATAATGAAAATTACTAGACGAATTGTAAAAGCATGAAACATATAATCAGATGTATTTATTTATTAAGGGCATCATAACCATTGGCCAAAAATTGTGTATTGACAAGTAGGGATCGATGACTTTTGTCTAGTTTACAATATATGAAATTCTGTAATCATGTTCAGAGTAATGCAAATATTCCCACGAATACTGTAGTTTTGTTATCAAGGTCCCTTATCACCTTGGTGGCTTGTCTCCATGATAGCTACAATATTGGGTTGAGTTCATTTTTGACATTCCGTGAATCTTTCATTCCGATCCCAACTGTCCATTTTTGGTAGCTTTCGATTTGCTGCACGCTAGTTATAATAGCCACAAAAATATGATGTGCTACGGTAATGTTTTATTTACTAAACTAAAACTGTTACTGTGTAATTTTCACAGAGCTGATATGGAGATGCCTGACGACAAGAAGGTAACATTCATCGTAACCGAAAACATTGATCTGCTGCCAGGGTCTATCGAATACAGAAAAACCAAAATAAAATTAAATTTACACAACAATCAAAGTTATGTAATGCTTAATTATTCCAGATTTTGTTTTTACTGACTGTGACTGCCAAATGTGCAGTGACATTGTCATAACAACAGCTAGTAAATCTTGAAGACTGTAACAAACCGACAGCAATTTTAAACGCTGATTATAATTATGGCTGTAACCTATTAATCATTAGTTATAATATTTTGATAAGAAGTGGTGGCTGTACGACTGTACAGGTGCAGTTTATTATACAATGCATTCTGCGTTTCGGATAAGCTGTTGTAAATGTTAAACTAATGCTCTCTTGGTTGACCTGCTATGTGCAGGTTTTTAACGTTTTTCTGAACATATTCATCGGTTTTTGGCAATCTCCTTTACCTTATTATCTTTATTTCTCTTAAGAGAATATTTCGATTTCCCCCGGAAATCATCTTCAGGGATCTGTTTTACAGAAAAACACAAATTACAAATAAGTAAAATTCTTTAAATTGAAATATGTTCAAGGCAAAACTTTTGTAGTGTATAATAATAATTTAGTGTTACATGATGAAAATAATAGATCAATGTAATTGCATTTAACTATGGCGTTACTTCATGTTCAGGTCTGTAAAAGTTATAAATAAGAAAATAAAATAATAAATAAAATAATAATGAGCAAGATTCTAAGGTGCTGTATATTTATTTTTTTATTATAGGTGCTTTCTGCGAAGAGGATGAAAAGCGATTTTTGGTAACTGTTATTAAAGATCTCTTGGGTTTATGCGAACAAAAGAAGGGTAAAGATAATAAAGCAATTATTGCATCGAATATTATGTACGTAGTTGGACAATATCCACGATTTTTGCGAGCACATTGGAAATTCTTGAAAACTGTTGTCAACAAACTTTTCGAATTCATGCACGAAACTCATGATGGTGTTCAGGACATGGCATGCGATACATTTATAAAAATAGCCATAAAATGTAGAAGATATTTTGTGACGATACAACCAAACGAGGCATGTACATTCATAGATGAAATATTGAGTACTATGAGCAGCATTATTTGTGATCTTCAACCACAACAGGTAACAGACTGAAATAATAGCTTTTTTTACAATATGATTGTATTTTTTATTACAGGTGCACACATTTTATGAAGCTGTTGGATATATGATATCGGCTCAAGTAGATCAAGTACAACAGGATATATTAATAGAAAAATACATGTTTTTGCCTAACCAAGTGTGGGATGAAATAATTTCACGCGCTTCTAAGAATGTGGATTTCCTCAAAAACATGACAGCTGTTAAGCAATTAGGAAGCATATTGAAAACAAATGTCGCAGCATGCAAAGCGCTAGGACATGCATACGTTATTCAGTTGGGTCGTATTTATCTAGATATGCTGAATGTGTATAAAATAACATCAGAAAACATTATTCAAGCTATTGAATTGAATGGCGTTAATGTCAATAATCAACCACTAATAAAGGCGATGCATGTTGTAAAAAAAGAGACCCTAAACCTCATATCAGAATGGGTATCGCGTTCTAACGACAATCAACTTGTTATGGATAACTTCATCCCTCCTTTGTTAGATGCGGTTCTCTTGGATTATCAGGTAATCTAGTGTAGATTTATTGTTTTAAACTAAATGCTTATAAAAGTATTTTACAGAGGTGCAAAGTACCATCAGCACGGGAACCAAAAGTTCTCTCATCTATGAGCGTTATAGTCCATAAACTGCGAAGTGACATTACGAATGAAGTGCCGAAAATTTTTGATGCGGTCTTTGAGTGTACTTTAGATATGATTAACAAAAACTTTGAGGATCATCCACAGCATCGCGTAAGCTTTTATGAGTTATTACAAGCAGTCAATGCCCATTGCTTCAAGGCATTCTTGAACATACCACCAGCACAATTCAAGTTAGTTTTTGATTCGGTTGTATGGGCATTTAAACATACCATGCGTAATGTTGCAGATACAGGCTTAAATATTTTATACAAGGTACGGTAACATATTTGTAAAATTAAAATTTGCACTGACGTATTACCGCGTATTACAGATGCTCCAAAATTTAGAACAACATCCAGCAGCTGCACAGAGTTTCTATCAGACGTATTTTACGGACATTTTGATGCAGATATTTCGGTTGTTACTGATACGTCACATACGGCTGGTCTTGGAAATCATGCAATTATTCTAGCTTATATGTTCTCGTTGGTAGAAAACAATAAGATTACTGTAAATCTTGGTCCAATACCAGACAATACAATTTCATACAAGAATATGTGGCTTCATTGCTCAAATCTGCATTCAGTCACTTGACAGACAACCAAATAAAGGTATTTGTTACGGGTCTATTCAATTTAGACGAAAATGTACAAGCATTTAAGGAGCACTTAAGAGATTTCTTAATTCAAATACGGGTAAGCACATATATACCGCGGTCATAAATTTGATGTAGTAACACTTTATGTCTAACGATAGGAAGTTACTGGGGAGGATGACTCTGATTTATATCTAGAAGAACGGGAAGCCGCCCTACGAGAAGCGCAAGAGAGTAAAATGTTAATGCAGCGCAACATACCAGGAATGCTAAATCCACATGAATTGCCAGAGGACATGCAGGACGAATAAGTTAATGTTGAATTCAAAATCTGCCCTTTGCAAACAAGAATATCAATGAACAGCAAATTTCAAATATTGGAAGTTTGTTAAAATATGATAAACATCAAGATTCGAGCGAAAGGATATAATGCCAGCATAACTGTATACACTATTCAGCAGCTAACATCTTGAGATCATATACAATATACACATATTTGAATATTCAACACTAAGCTCACCAATTCACATACGAACTTAACTACAGCAGTAACTTGTTTGTGTTTTTTGAATAACATAATAATGATAGAATGTACATTAAAAATTCAAAGAATTAAATTTAAATTTGCCCATTTAAAATAAAACTAAAAGAATTAAAAATAAAGATCAACAATAAACGACAACTCACAATCGATTTTTCAGGATAATGTATGTAGTAGTGTACATTGTTAAAATGTGTTAATAGCTTATAACACCATTTATCACCTTTCATATATTATAATTGTTTGTATGTGACCCAATGATTTTAATTATATTTTATCAGTTTGAATGCGATTAATATAGTTTTAATACGTATGAATGTATATGCTTTGATAATTATCAATGTAAAGATTAAAGCAAATTTCAAATTACCACTATTATCAAAGAATTAATGGAGTTAATCGCCGAATTCAAGTAATAGACCTTGAATAAAATTTTGGTTATAACACTATATCTTATTTACTTTGAACCGGTTTCTCGACTGCTTCGACTTTGATGTAAAACATAAAAGGCACAGTGGTTTAAAGTAAGTTTGTTATACATATTTTTCAACAATATTATTTCACAACAGAATGCTTAATCCCATTGTTGGTTTTATAGTGTAGTTGATTTTAGTAGATATATTTAAAAACAAC
Source organism: Musca domestica (assembly GCF_030504385.1). Lineage (NCBI taxonomy): Eukaryota > Metazoa > Arthropoda > Insecta > Diptera > Muscidae > Musca > Musca domestica. The sequence goes on along the minus strand of NW_026712410.1, from coordinate 3,094,088 downwards.
ACGTTTGACGTGTCTCTTACACCCCGAATACGTTCGCAATCCCAATAGAAGATGACCCAAATAATCAATGTAAACTAAAAGTTCCTTAGTTGTTGTTGTGCAGTAGTAGTACATGCATGTGTTGCGTTCTGCTAATCTGGTTCCAGCTCCAGGTTTAGAAATTCGACTACTTTAATGGGCTGTAGCCAGAGATCTTCTGGAGTGAGTCGGGTAGGTTTAACTGTGCAATTAAAGAGATACAGCGTATTGTGCGGCCTGTATTGCATGCCGGGCAGGCGTCACGCATATCTTCAGACGACTACCCATCCTGAACCAAACACCATTTTAGGTCTTTGCCTGAACGTAATTGCGCCAAAATTATCCTGGTTTGTATAGGCAGCTGACGTTCTTCAGCTGCAATGGATGGGGGGTGGACTCCGGGGACGGCATTCATGGATATGCTTCCACTGCGTAGCACTAGTATTCGCAGACTACTGAAGCCGCATAGCAGACCACAGACCGACCTATCGCGTTATAAGAGGTCAACAAGGTTTCTTTGTCCGCACCCCAAGTGCTGCCGGCTAGCGCCTTGAGGACCTTGTACTACTTTTCATCTTGCCGCAGATAGCTGTGGCTTGCGCGGACGACTTGAACATGCTGTCGAACGTGATTCCAAGAATCTTGGGGTAGTTCGTGGTCGGTATTAGAATCCCCTCGACCTGAACATTCAGCTGTGTTCTCATCTCCGCAGACCATGTGGTAAAGAGTGTGGCCGTTGATTTCGTGGCGGATATTTTCATATTCCTTCGCTGGAAGTATGCGGCAAATTCCGTGAGATAGGGGTTCAGCCTTTCGCATATGTCATCGACCACTGGGCCCGACGCAATGATCGTACAATCATCCGCATACGTTACGATCTCAATGACGCCTGGAGGGCGAGGAATTCCGGAAAGGTAAAGGTTAAACAGTTCCGGAGATATCACACCACCTTGGGGAACTCCCTGTTTCACTCAACGGCTTTGGACTTCTTGTTTCGGAATTCCACGTACGACTGGCGTCCACACATATAGTTGATTATCCAACGTTCAAACTTGGCCCGCAGGGTAGTTCTCCTGCACGTCCTCAGACAGTGTGGCATGATTGACCGTATCAAATGCCTTTGATAGGTCAATGGCTATCAACACTGTTCTGTCACACGGCCTGTTCTGGTTCAGTCCTCTACTAATATGTGTGAAATGACGTGTAATGCTGTTGTGGACGGAATCCGTGCTGGTGGTTGGCAACTGTATAGCTTTCTCCAATGCTGGGGAGGAGTAAAGCCTCAAGAGTCTTAGCTACTGGCGACAAAAAGCGAAATCGGCCTGTACGGTTCGCCTTTGCTTCAGTAGCGGAACCACCCAACCCATTTCCAGGTTTCGGGTATTATGTGGATGGCTAGCGACAAATGAGAACTTTCGTTAAGTACTCGACTCCCGGCGTATCCAGCTGCTTAACATTACCACTGAGATTCCGTCCGGGCCCAACGCTTTGGATGACTTAGCATTACGGATGACATTTGCAACATCACCCATCGTAAACTGTGGTGGTTCCTCCTCAGCAGGAAGAGATCTGATACGACGTAGTACTCTTCGCTTCGCCCTATCGCTCTCGGGGTGCTCGACAAATTGTCGGTTAAAATACTCCGCGCACCTCTTCTTTTTTCCAGGGTTCGAGAGCGACTTAACCGTTGCCCACAGCTTACTCATATCGGTTCCAATGTCGCAGCACTTCAGATGGTGTAGCCACTTTTTCCTCTTATGCTCCAACCAACTGTTGACTTCCACTGTCAAATCACTGATTCTAGGATCAGTAGGGTTGGTACGACGGAGATCATCACGCTCGTTTGCTAATCCCGCTGCCTCTGATGGGAAGTTTGGTCTTAGTTTGGAGAGTGGGTAGGTTTGGCGGTGCAATTGAAGAGGTGCAGCGTATTGTGCCGGGCAGATGTCACGCACACCTTCGTCAATCGTGCGCAATACGTATTGAGACGACCGCACCATCCTGAACGTAATTGCGCCAAAACTGCCCTGGTTTGTCTAGGCAGCTGACGCTGTTCAGCTGCAACGGAGGGGGGGGGGGGGGGGGGGGGGGGGTGGATTACATGGACGGCGTTCATCAAGCAGGTACTGCACCGAAAGCATATGATTATGCTGACGTAAGGGAAAGGTTTTCGCCTCCTTCATGGAACAGGAACGCTTATCCCCCACTTATACTTGTAGTGCGATCATTCGCAATATGTTGTAGGCTGCAATTTTCATTCAGCTTGGTTTCCTGTACCGCTGCGATCTTAATATTCCTCCGATTCATAAATTCCAATATATAATCTATTTTGTCCGTTGTAATTGAATTGCAAGAACGATGTACAATCCAGAGTTGGAACAGCAACATGTGGCGTAAGATACTGCGGTATTGGTTGCTGTTCGGGAGACTGCTGTGGAGTTCCATTCTCCGGCGACGACTCTGAAGGGGACGACGAAGACATGGACTCGCTGGGGACTACGCTATTGCAGCCAGCGTTCGAAAATAAACAGTATGGTACTGTACCGTAGTGTTCTGTACCGTTCGAGGTGGAGTGGTACACAAAGATAATGTACCGTACCGGAGCACAACCCTACGATTTTTTAATGCTCCGATTGCGAAACACCAATTTTTTTTAGTGCTCCGACTCCAGAACACTACGACCATCATTGTGTTCCGGTACAACATCACTAAAGTACTTTTGTGGTAGTGTACCAGTACACTACCGCTAACTTTTTTTTTGGTGATACAGTACCGGAACAGTACACTATGTTTGTGTACTGTTTATTTTCGAACGCTGATTGCAGCACGTCCCAACACAGTCCCTTTATCTGTAGTCTGGCAAACGTCTTAGTCCGGAACAGTTCATGAAGTGCACCCATTTTCTACATCCATTACATCGCACCGAAACAGATATGTGGTGTATGACGTTCTGACAAACTGAGCAAAACTAAGATCCGGAGCAAGCATTCCGGGATATACAAACATGTACATACTGGGTTGGCAGCCGCTGCCCGAAACTGGGATGTTGTTGTTCCGGGTCAATCCGGTATCGTAGAACCCGCTGCCGTGGGATTGATTTTTTTTAATTATAAAAAAAAAATTTTAAATTATATGGAACAAATTTTTTATTTATTTGATATTTTCCCTCAATATTAAAATAAGTTAAATAGCGTGAAAAATGAATGAAATACCTTTTTTCTTTAAAAAATATGACCCAAATTGTTCAATCTATAAATTTTATGGTAAAAGTGGTTAATATTGCACGTTTTCTTAAATGATTGACTTTGAAAAAAAAATATTTTCAAGACAACAGACAAATATACATACATAACTACACAAAATTGGCAGATGTTTACATGCATGGCTCAATAAGAAAGGTTGGTCAACTTCAAAGAAACTGGAAAATGCAACTCTGTGCTGGGGTCTTGTAGAGTCAACTAGACTTTTAAATATGCAACAGTTGACTTTGTTTTTTTTGGTCTGTCCATGTATTTTTGTAAACAAAGTACAGTTCGCATTTATTGCCCTATCCTGATGAAAGTTTTCACAGATCATTTGTTTGGCCCAAGGACGAACCCTATTGAAATTGGAGATAATCGGTCAAAATTTAGATATAGCTCCCATATATATATTCGTCCGCACATACAACCAAATTAGGCCTGAAAATAAGTATGCCAAATTTGATCGAAATCGGTTCAGATATAGCTATGCTTCCATATATATTGTTCATCCGATTTGTTATTTTTGTCCTCCACAGCGGCAATATGCACTCTGTAACAACAATATTTGGGGAAATATAGCAAATATAGCTCAGAAATACATTTGCTAAATTTTATTGAGATTGGTTCAGATTTGGTTATAGCTCCCATATATAACTTCGTCCGATTTACTTTTTATTGTGCACCAAACGTCTAATATTCGTCTAAATGGAATGGAATTTGGCACTTACGACCGAATTGAGTCTAGAAGCTAGTATGTCAAATTTGGTGAAGATCGGTTCAGATATAGCTATAGCTCCCATATATATTGTTCATCCGAAACTTTAAATTATAATTATAATCATAGCGTGTATGATTGAACTCTCCCATAAAAACTTTCTATTGTTATGTGGAGCTCTACTAAATTAGCAAAGTGGTGTAGGGTATCATAAAGTCGGCCCCGCCCGACTTTAAGACTTTCTATACTGGTTTTTATATCGGGGAACGCCCGCAAAACAAGAATGGAATTTCGGGGTTATTCTACAAGATGAAATCTAAAATAGTAGGACAATACAGTTTTATCTCAAAATTGTAAAATATTTTACCCATTTACGTCAAAAATTAGCATTTATTTTGCAACCAAATTTAAAATAATTTCAAATTATTGTATTTTTTATTCAAAGCAATACATAAATATACACAAAATGTGTGTAAGTTTGTCAGAATAAGGCACCAAAAGAAAAAACAGCAGCGAAAAAGCAACAGCAAAAAGCAGCTAAGTTCGGCCAGGCCGAACTTTTAATGCCCTCCACCATTGGAAACAAATTTGAACATTTACAAAAAATAAAATCTTTAAAAAATTCTGTTAAAATTTTAAAATCCCGAATATAGCCGTTATATTGGGGTCTTTACGACGTGGACCTACAGAGGCATTGTTTGTCATAAGCCATTACCATATTCAAATTCGAAACTTGAAATAAACGGTGAATAATGTAGCTAAAATCATCAAAATATCAAAATATATCAGCTTCGTTATATCGGAGCTGTGCGAAGACCTGGAACACATAGATAATTTTCTGTCATAGGCTGTAACACCCATTACGAACTTCAAATACGACATCTCAAACAATTTCGGTGGGTATTGTACCTAAAATCGTCAAACTACCGAATATAGGGAGGTACTGATATGGGCCTATACGAAGACCTGGATCTGCAAGACAATTTTCTGTCACAGACTGTAGTTCCCATTACGAACTCTAAATACGTAATTTGAAACTATTCTGGTGAATAATGACGCTAAAATCATCAAAATACCGAATATTGGGAGGGTACCGTTATATGGGGGCTATACGAAGACGTGAACCTGCACAGACAATTTTCTTTCATAGGCTTTAGTATCCATTACGAATTTCAAATTCCAAATTTGAAACAATTCCGGTTAATAATGTCGCTAAAATCATCAAAATATCAATATCGGGAGGTACCGTTATATGGGGGCTATATGAAAACGTGGACCTACATGGCCCATTACGAACTGAACCTGCCTACTGGAACTGAACCTTCTATCTCAATTCGTTCGAAAGATAGAGTTATTACAATAGACAGACGGACATCGCTAAATCGACTTAGAATTTTACGCTAATCAAGACTATATAGTTTGTTGGGTCTGACATGAGTATTTCGATTAGTTACAAACGGAATGACAAAGTTAATATACCCTCCATAGTATGGTGTAGGGTATAAAAATAGGGGGTAGATTTGTTCTACCTTCTGTAATGTAAACAAGATCAGCAGACTGTCATCTATCTATCTATGTACATGTAGGGTTTACAAGAAATCAAATTATATTTATGATATCGTACTTATTTTGTTGTTTATAGTTTGACTTAATCCCGTTGTTGTGGCCTATTATAAGCGATTGCTACTGGATAATAATAATGTTTATATCGAAGGAGTTGAATTTAGTCGCACCAGAGGAAAAATTTCCCCTAAGAAAACCCTACAGAACTTATGCTTCAACATTACCATTGAGATTCCGTCCGGGCCCAACGCTTTGGATGACTTAGCATTACGGATGACATTTGCAACATCACCCATCGTAAACTGTGGTGGTTCCTCCTCGGCAGGAAGAGATCTGATACGACGTAGTACTCTTCGCTTCGCCCTATCGCTCTCGGGGTGCTCGACAAATTGTCGGTTAAAATACTCCGCGCACCTCTTCTTTTTCCAGGGTTCGAGAGCGACTTAACCGTTGCCCACAGCTTTCTCATATCGGTTCCAATGTCGCAGCACTTCAGATGGTGTAGCCACTTTTTCCTCTTATGCTCCTGTACCAACCGGTTGACTTCCACTGTCAAATCACTGATTCTAGGATCAGTAGGGTTGGTACGACGGAGATCATCACGCTCGTTTGCTAATCCCGCTGCCTCTGCTGGGAAGTTTGGTCTTAGTTTGGAGAGTTGGGTAGGTTTGGCGGTGCAATTGAAGAGGTGCAGCGTATTGTGCCGGGCAGATGTCACGCACATCTTCGTCAATCGTGCGCAATACGTATTGAGACGACCGCACCATCTGAACGTAATTGCGCCAAAACTGCCCTGGTTTGTCTAGGCAGCTGACGCTGTTCAGCTGCAAAAAATAAAATCTTTAAAAATTCTGTTAAAATTTTAAAAATCCCGAATATAGCCGTTATATTGGGGTCTTTACGACGTGGACCTACAGAGGCATTGTTTGTCATAAGCCATTACCATATTCAAATTCGAAACTTGAAATAAACGGTGAATAATGTAGCTAAAATCATCATAATATCATATATAGGGAGGTACCATTATATCGGAGCTGTGCGAAGACCTGGAACAACATAGATAATTTTCTTTCATAGGCTGTAACACCCATTACGAACTTCAAATACGACATCTCAAACAATTTCGGTGGGTATTGTACCTAAAATCGTCAAACTACCGAATATAGGGAGGTACTGATATGGGCCTATACGAAGACCTGGATCTGCAAGACAATTTTCTGTCACAGACTGTAGTTCCCATTACGAACTTTAAATACGTAATTTGAAACTATTCTGGTGAATAATGACGCTAAAATCATCAAAATACCGAATATTGGGAGGTACCGTTATATGGGGGCTATACGAAGACGTGAACCTGCACAGACAATTTTCTTTCATAGGCTTTAGTATCCATTACGAATTTCAAATTCCAAATTTGAAACAATTCCGGTTAATAATGTCGCTAAAATCATCAAAATATCAAATATCGGGAGGTACCGTTATATGGGGGCTATATGAAAACGTGGACCTACATGGCTCATTTACGAACTGAACCTGCCTACTGGAACCTGAACCTTCTATCTCAATTCGTTCGAAAGATAGAGTAATTACAACAGACAGACGGACATCGCTAAATCGACTTAGAATTTTACGCTAATCAAGACTATATATAGTTTGTTGGGTCTGACATGAGTATTTCGATTAGTTACAAACGGAATGACAAAGTTAATATACCCTCCATAGTATGGTGTAGGGTATAAAAATAGGGGGTAGATTTGTTCTACCTTCTGTAATGTAAACAAGATCAGCAGACTGTCATCTATCTATCTATGTACATGTAGGGTTTACAAGAAATCAAATTATATTTATGATAACGTACTTATTTTGTTGTTTATAGTTTGACTTAATCCCTTTGTTGTGGCCTATTATAAGCGATTGCTACTGGATAATAATAATGTTTATATCGAAGGAGTTGAATTTAGTCGCACCAGAGGAAAATTTCCCCTATGAAAACCCTACAGAACTTATGCTTCAACATTACCATTGAGATTCCGTCCGGGCCCAACGCTTTGGATGACTTAGCATTATGGATGACATTTGCAACATCACCCATCGTAAACTGTGGTGGTTCCTCCTCGGCAGGAAGAGATCTGATACGACGTAGTACTCTTCGCTTCGCCCTATCGCTCTCGGGGTGCTCGACAAATTGTCGGTTAAAATACTCCGCGCACCTCTTCTTTTTCCAGGGTTCGAGAGCGACTTAACCGTTGCCCACAGCTTACTCATATCGGTTCCAATGTCGCAGCACTTCAGATGGTGTAGCCACTTTTTCCTCTTATGCTCCTGTACCAACCGGTTGACTTCCACTGTCAAATCACTGATTCTAGGATCAGTAGGGTTGGTACGACGGAGATCATCACGCTCGTTTGCTAATCCCGCTGCCTCTGCTGGGAAGTTTGGTCTTAGTTTGGAGAGTTGGGTAGGTTTGGCGGTGCAATTGAAGAGGTGCAGCGTATTGTGCCGGGCAGATGTCACGCACATCTTCGTCAATCGTGCGCAATACGTATTGAGACGACCGCACCATCCTGAACGTAATTGCGCCAAAACTGCCCTGGTTTGTCTAGGCAGCTGACGCTGTTCAGCTGCAACGGAGGGGGGGGGGGGGGGTGGATTCCATGGACGGCGTTCATCAAGCAGGTACTGCACCGAAAGCATATGATTATGCTGACGTAAGGGAAAGGTTTTCGCCTCCTTCATGGAACAGGAACGCTTATCCCCCACCTCCACTTGTACTGCGATCATTCGCAATATGTTGTAGGCTGCAATTTTCATTCAGCTTGGTTTCCTGTACCGCTGCGATCTTAATATTCCTCCGATTCATAAATTCCAATATATAATCTATTTTGTCCGTTGTAATTGAATTGCAAGAACGATGTACAATCCAGAGTTGGAACAGCAACATGTGGCGTAAGATACTGCGGTATTGGTTGCTGTTCGGGAGACTGCTGTGGAGTTCCATTCTCCGGCGACGACTCTGAAGGGGACGACGAAGACATGGACTCGCTGGGGACTACGCTATTGCAGCCAGCGTTCGAAAATAAACAGTATGGTACTGTACCGTAGTGTTCTGTACCGTTCGAGGTGGAGTGGTACACAAAGATAATGTACCGTACCGGAGCACAACCCTACGATTTTTAATGCTCCGATTGCGAAACACTAAGTTTTTTTAGTGCTCCGACTCCAGAACACTACGACCATCATTGTGTTCCGGTACAACATCACTAAAGTATTTTTAGTGGGAGTGTACCAGTACACTACCGCTAACTTTTTTTAGTGATACAGGACCGGAACAGTACACTATGTTTGTGTACTGTTTATTTTCGAAAGCTGATTGCAGCACCTCGCAACACAGTCCCTTTATCTGTAGTCTGGCAAACGTCTTAGTCCGGAACAACTCTTGAAGCGCACCCATTTTCTACATCCATTACATCGCACCGAAACAGATATGTGGTGGATGACGTTCTGACAAACTGAGCAGAACTAAGATCCGGAGCAAGCATTCCGGGATATACAAACATGTACATACTGGGTTGGCATCCGCTGCCCGAAACTGGGATGTTGTTGTTCCGGGTCAATCCGGTATCGTAGAACCCGCTGCCGTGGGATTGATTTTTTTCTTGCAAAGCCTACATGCAATAAATGAATATATTTTTTATCTATTGTTTTGTTTGACGAATCAGTTTTTGTAAAATAATAGAAACACAGCCCTGAGGCAAAGCCCGTCAGAATTGTTTAAAATTATATGGAACAAATTTTTTATTTATTTGATATTTTCCCTCAATATTAAAATAAGTTAAATAGCGTGAAAAATGAATGAAATACCTTTTTTTTTCTTTAAAAAATATGACCCAAATTGTTCAATCTATAAATTTTATGGTAAAAGTGGTTAATATTGCACGTTTCTTAAAATGATTGATTTTGAAAAAAAAAAATATTTTTAAGACAACAGACAAACATACATACATAACATACACAAAATTGGCAGATGATTACATGCATGGCTCAATAAGAAAGGTTGGTCAACTTCAAAGAAACTGGAAAAATGCAACTCTGTGCTGGGGTCTTGTAGTGTCAACTAGACTTTTAAATATGCAACAGTTGGCTTTGTTTTTTTTTAATTATACCCTACACATAGTGGTCAGGGTATTGTGTCTTTGTGCATTTGTTTGTAACATGCAAAAGGAAACGAGATAGACCCATAGTTCCTTTTGATGATCTGCATAGAATCATATTCTGAGTCGAATTATGCATGTCCGTCCGTCCGTCTGTCCGTATGTCTGTCCATGTATTTTTGTAAACAAAGTACAGTTCGCATTTATTGCCCTATCCAGATGAAAGTTTTCACAGATCATTTGTTTGGCCCAAGGACGAACCCTATTGAAATTGGAGATAATCGGTCAAAATTTAGATATAGCTCCCATATATATCTTCGTCCGATTTGCCTTTATTGGCACCAAACGTGTAATATCAGCCCGAATAGTATGGAATTTTGCACATACAACCAAATTAGGCCTGAAAATAAGTATGCCAAATTTGATCGAAATCGGTTCAGATATAGCTATGCTTCCATATATATTGTTCATCCGATTTGTTATTTTTGTCCTCCACAGCCGCAATATGCACTCTGTAACAACAATATTTGGGGAAATATAGCAAATATAGCTCAGAAATACATTTGCTAAATTTTATTGAGATCGGTTCAGATTTGGATATAGCTCCCATATATAACTTCGTCCTTTTACTTTTTATTGTGCACCAAACGTCTAATATTCGTCTAAATGGAATGGAATTTGGCACTTACAACCGGCCCTTTCTATACTGGTTTTTATATCGTGGAACGCCCACAAAACAAGAATGGAATTTCGGGGTTATTCTACAAGATGAAATCTAAAATAGTAGGACAATACAGTTTTATCTCAAAATTGTAAAATATTTTACCCATTTACGTCAAAAATTAGCATTTATTTTGCAACCAAATTTAAATAATTTCAAATTATTGTATTTTTTATTCAAGCAATACATAAATATACACAAAATGTGTATAAGTTTTGTCAGAATAAGGCACCAAAAGCAACAGCTAAGTTCGGCCAGGCCGAACTTTTAATGCCCTCCACCATTGGAAACGAATTTGAACATTTACAAAAAATAAAATCTTTAAAAAATTCTGTTAAAATTTTAAAAATCCCGAATATAGCCATTATATTGGGTCTTTACGACGTGGACCTACAGAGGCATTGTTTGTCATAAGCCATTACCATATTCAAATTCGAAACTTGAAATAAACGGTGAATAATGTAGCTAAAATCATCATAATATCATATATAGGGAGGTACCGTTATATCGGAGCTGTCCGAAGACCTGGAACAACATAGATAATTTTCTGTCATAGGCTGTAACACCCATTACGAACACCCAACGACATATCAAACAATTTCGGTGGGTATTGTACCTAAAATCGTCAAACTACCGAATATAGGGAGGTACTGATATGGGCCTATACGAAGACCTGGATCTGCAAGACAATTGTCTGTCACAGACTGTAGTTCCCATTACGAACTCTAAATACGTAATTTGAAACTATTCTGGTGAATAATGACGCTAAAATCATCAAAATACCGAATATTGAGAGGTACCGTTATATGGGGGCTATACGAAGACGTGAACCTGCACAGACAATTTTCTTTCATAGGCTTTAGTATCCATTACGAATTTCAAATTCCAAATTTGAAACAATTCCGGTTAATAATGTCGCTAAAATCATTAAAATATCAAATATCGGGAGGTACCGTTATATGGGGGCTATATGAAAACGTGGACCTACATGGCCCATTTACGAACTGAACCTGCCTACTGGAACTGAACCTTCTATCTCAATTCGTTCGAAAGATAGAGTAATTACAATAGACAGACGGACATCGCTAAATCGACTTAGAATTTTACGCTAATCAAGACTATATATAGTTTGTTGGGTCTGACATGAGTATTTCGATTAGTTACAAACGGAATGACAAAGTTAATATACCCTCCATAGTATGGTGGAGGGTATAAAAATAGGGGGTAGATTTGTTCTACCTTCTGTAATGTAAACAAGATCAGCAGACTGTCATCTATCTATCTATGTACATGTAGGGTTTACAAGAAATCAAATTATATTTATGATAACGTACTTATTTTGTTGTTTATAGTTTGACTTAATCCCGTTGTTGTGGCCTATTATAAGCGATTGCTACTGGATAATAATAATGTTTATATCGAAGGAGTTGAATTTAGTCGCACCAGAGGAAAATTTCCCCTAAGAAAACCCTACAGAACTTATGCTTCAACATTACCATTGAGATTCCGTCCGGGCCCAACGCTTTGGATGACTTAGCATTACGGATGACATTTGCAACATCACCCATCGAAACTGTGGTGGCTCCTCCTCGGCAGGAAGAGATCTGATACGACGTAGTACTCTTCACTTCGCCCTATCGCTCTCGGGGTGCTCGACAAATTGTCGGTTAAAATACTCCGCGCACCTCTTCTTTTTTCCAGGGTTCGAGAGCGACTTAACCGTTGCCCACAGCTTACTCATATCGGTTCCAATGTCGCAGCACTTCAGATGGTGTAGCCACTTTTTCCTCTTATGCTCCTGTACCAACCGGTTGACTTCCACTGTCAAATCACTGATTCTAGGATCAGTAGGGTTGGTACGACGGAGATCATCACACTCGTTTGCTAATCCCGCTGCCTCTGCTGGGAAGTTTGGTCTTAGTTTGGAGAGTTGGGTAGGTTTGGCGGTGCAATTGAAGAGGTGCAGCGTATTGTGCCGGGCAGATGTCACGCACATCTTCGTCAATCGTGCGCAATACGTATTGAGACGACCGCACCATCCTGAACGTAATTGCGCCAAAACTGCCCTGGTTTGTGTAGGCAGCTGACGCTGTTCAGCTGCAACGGAGGGGGTGGGGGTGGATTCCATGGACGGCGTTCATCAAGCAAGTACTGCACCGAAAGCATATGATTATGCTGACGTAAGGGAAAGGTTTTCGCCTCCTTCATGGAACAGGAACGCTTATCCGCCACCTCCACTTGTAGTGCGATCATTCGCAATATGTTGTAGGCTGCAATTTTCATTCAGCTTGGTTTCCTGTACCGCTGCGATCTTAATATTCCTCCGATTCATAAATTCCAATATATAATCTATTTTGTCCGTTGTAATTGAATTGCAAGAACGATGTACAATCCAGAGTTGGAACAGCAACATGTGGCGTAAGATACAGCGGTATTGGTTGCCGTTCGGGAGACTGCTGTGGAGTTCCATTCTCCGGCGACGACTCTGGAGGAGACGACGAAGACATGGACTCGCTGGGGACTACGCTATTGCAGCCAGCGTTCGAAAATAAACAGTATGGTACTGTACCGTAGTGTTCTGTACCGTTCGAGGTGGAGTGGTACACAAAGATAATGTACCGTACCGGAGCACAACCCTACGATTTTTAATGCTCCGATTGCGAAACACTAAGTTTTTTTAGTACTCCGACTCCAGAACACTACGACCATCATTGTGTTCCGGTACAACATCACTAAAGTATTTTTAGTGGGAGTGTACCAGTACACTACCGCTAACTTTTTTTAGTGATACAGTACCGGAACAGTACACTATGTTTGTGTACTGTTTATTTTCGAACGCTGATTGCAGCACGTCGCAACACAGTCCCTTTATCTGTAGTCTGGCAAACGTCTTAGTCCGGAACAGTTCTTGAAGTGCACCCATTTTCTACATCCATTACATCGCACCGAAACAGATATGTGGTGGATGACGTTCTGACAAACTGAGCAGAACTAAGATCCGGAGCAAGCATTCCGGGATATACAAACATGTACATACTGGGTTGGCAGCCGCTGCCCGAAACTGGGATGTTGTTGTTCCGGGTCAATCCGGTATCGTAGAACCCGCTGCCGTGGGATTGATTTTTTTAATTATAAAAAAAAATTTAAAATTATATGGAACAAATTTTTTATTTATTTGATATTTTCCCTCAATATTAAAATGAGTTAAATAGCGTGAAAAATGAATGAAATACCTTTTTTTTTTTAAAAATATGACCCAAATTGTTCAATCTATAAATTTTATGGTAAAAGTGGTTAATATTGCACGTTTCTTAAAATGATTGATTTTGAAAAAAAAAAAAAATATTTTTCAAGACAACAGACAAATATACATACATAACATACACAAAATTGGCAGATGTTTACATGCATGGCTCAATAAGAAAGGTTGGTCAACTTCAAAGAAACTGGAAAAATGCAACTCTGTGCTGGGGTCTTGTAGTGTCAACTAGACTTTTAAATATGCAACAGTTGGCTTTGTTTTTTTTTTTAATTATACCCTACACATAGTGGTCAGGGTATTGTGTCTTTGTGCATTTGTTTGTAACATGCAAAAGGAAACGAGATAGACCCATAGTTCCTTTTGATGATCTGCATAGAATCATATTCTGAGTCGAATTATGCATGTCCGTCCGTCCGTCTGTCCGTATGTCTGTCCATGTATTTTTGTAAACAAAGTACAGTTCGCATTTATTGCCCTATCCAGATTAAAGTTTTCACAGATCATTTGTTTGGCCCAAGGACGAACCCTATTGAAATTGGAGATAATCGGTCAAAATTTAGATATAGCTCCCATATATATCTTCGTCCGATTTGCCTTTTATTGGGCACCAAACGTGTAATATCAGCCCGAATAGTATGGAATTTTGCACATACAACCAAATTAGGCCTGAAAATAAGTATGCCAAATTTGATCGAAATCGGTTCAGATATAGCTATGCTTCCATATATATTGTTCATCCGATTTGTTATTTTTGTCCTCCACAGCCGCAATATGCACTCTGTAACAACAATATTTGGGGAAATATAGCAAATATAGCTCAGAAATACATTTGCTAAATTTTATTGAGATCGGTTCAGATTTGGATATAGCTCCCATATATAACTTCGTCCGATTTACTTTTTATTGTGCACCAAACGTCTAATATTCGTCTAAATGGAATGGAATTTGGCACTTACGACCGAATTGAGTCTAGAAGCTAGTATGTCAAATTTGGTGAAGATCGGTTCAGATATAGCTATAGCTCCCATATATATTGTTCATCCGATTTGATATATAAGTTACCCAAAATTGTAATATGCACTCCGCAACATCGATATTCAGGGAAATATATAAAATACAGCAAATTTTATCGAGATCGGTTCAGATTTAAATATAGCTCCCATATATATATATATATATATATATATATATATATATATATATATATATATATATATATATATATATTCAATTCAAGTCCGAATTTAAAAGATAAAAATGCTTAGGCATGTTTAGTCCTTTGAACTTTAAATTATAATTATAATCATAGCGTGTATGATTGAACTCTCCCATAAAAACTTTCAATTGTTATGTGGAGCTCTACTAAATTAGCAAAGTGGTGTAGGGTATCATAAAGTCGGCCCCGCCCGACTTTAAGACTTTCTATACTGGTTTTATATCGGGGAACGCCCGCAAAACAAGAATGGAATTTCGGGGTTATTCTACAAGATGAAATCTAAAATAGTAGGACAATACAGTTTTATCTCAAAATTTTAAAATATTGTACCCATTTACGTCAAAAATTAGCATTTATTTTGCAACCAAATTTAAAATAATTTCAAATTATTGTATTTTTTATTCAAAGCAATACATAAATATACACAAAATGTGTGTAAGTTTTGTCAGAATAAGGCACCAAAAGAAAAAACAACAGCAAAAAAAGCAGCTAACTTCGGCCAGGCCGAGCTTTTAAAGCCCTCCACCATTGAAAACAAATTTGAACATTTACAAAAAATAAAATCTTTAAAAAATTCTGTTAAAATTTTAAAAATCCCGAATATAGCCGTTATATTGGGGTCTTTACGACGTGGACCTACAGAGGCATTGTTTGTCATAAGCCATTACCATATTCAAATTCGAAACTTGAAATAACGGTGAATAATGTAGCTAAAATCATCAAAATATCAAATATAGGGAGGTACCGTTATATCGGAGCTGTGCGAAGACCTGGAACAACATAGATAATTTTTGTGTCATAGGCTGTAACACCCATAAGAACTTCAAATACGACATCTCAAACAATTTCGGTGGGTATTCTACCTAAAATCGTCAAACTACCGAATATAGGGAGGTACTGATATGGGCCTATACGAAGACCTGGATCTGCAAGACAATTTTCTGTCACAGACTGTAGTTCCCATTACGAACTCTAAATACGTAATTTGAAACTATTCTGGTGAATAATGACGCTAAAATCATCAAAATACCGAATATTCGGAGGTACCGTTATATGGGGGCTATACGAAGACGTGAACCTGCACAGACAATTTTCTTTCATAGGCTTTAGTATCCATTACGAATTTCAAATTCCAAATTTGAAACCATTCCGGTTAATAATGTCGCTAAAATCATCAAAATATCAAATATCGGGAGGTACCGTTATATGGGGGCTATATGAAAACGTGGACCTACATGGCCCATTTACGAACTGAACCTGCCTACTGGAACTGAACCTTCTATCTCAATTCGTTCGAAAGATAGAGTAATTA
This sequence comes from Musca domestica, assembly GCF_030504385.1. Taxonomy (NCBI): domain Eukaryota; kingdom Metazoa; phylum Arthropoda; class Insecta; order Diptera; family Muscidae; genus Musca; species Musca domestica. The sequence goes on along the minus strand of NW_026712410.1, from coordinate 3,077,888 downwards.
CAACAGACAGACGGACATCGCTAAATCGACTTAGAATTTTACGCTAATCAAGACTATATATAGTTTGTTGGGTCTGACATGAGTATTTCGATTAGTTACAAACGGAATGTCAAAGTTAATATTCCCTCCATAGTATGGTGGAGGGTATAAAAATAGGGGGTAGATTTGTTCTACCTTCTGTAATGTAAACAAGATCAACAGACTGTCATCTATCTATCTATGTACCTGTAGGGTTTACAAGAAATCAAATTATATTTATGATAACGTACTTATTTTGTTGTTTATAGTTTGACTTAATCCCGTTGTTGTGGCCTATTATAAGCGATTGCTACTGGATAATAATAATGTTTATATCGAAGGAGTTGAATTTAGTCGCACCAGAGGAAAATTTCCCCTAAGAAAACCCTACAGAACTTATGCTTCAACATTACCATTGAGATTCCGTCCGGGCCCAACGCTTTGGATGACTTAGCATTACGGATGACATTTGCAACATCACCCATCGAAACTGTGGTGGTTCCTCCTCGGCAGGAAGAGATCTGATACGACGTAGTACTCTTCGCTTCGCCCTATCGCTCTCGGGGTGCTCGACAAATTGTCGGTTAAAATACTCCGCGCACCTCTTCTTTTTTCCAGGGTTCGAGAGCGACTTAACCGTTGCCCACAGCTTACTCATATCGGTTCCAATGTCGCAGCACTTCAGATGGTGTAGCCACTTTTTCCTCTTATGCTCCTGTACCAACCGGTTGACTTCCACTGTCAAATCACTGATTCTAGGATCAGTAGGGTTGGTACGACGGAGATCATCACGCTCGTTTGCTAATCCCGCTGCCTCTGCTGGGAAGTTTGGTCTTAGTTTGGAGAGTTGGGTAGGTTTGGCGGTGCAATTGAAGAGGTGCAGCGTATTGTGCCGGGCAGATGTCACGCACATCTTCGTCAATCGTGCGCAATACGTATTGAGACGACCGCACCATCCTGAACGTAATTGCGCCAAAAATGCCCTGGTTTGTGTAGGCAGCTGACGCTGTTCAGCTGCAACGGAGGGGGTGGGGGTGGATTCCATGGACGGCGTTCATCAAGCAAGTACTGCACCGAAAGCATATGATTATGCTGACGTAAGGGAAAGGTTTTCGCCTCCTTCATGGAACAGGAACGCTTATCCGCCACCTCCACTTGTAGTGCGATCATTCGCAATATGTTGTAGGCTGCAATTTTCATTCAGCTTGGTTTCCTGTACCGCTGCGATCTTAATATTCCTCCGATTCATAAATTCCAATATATAATCTATTTTGTCCGTTGTAATTGAATTGCAAGAACGATGTACAATCCAGAGTTGGAACAGCAACATGTGGCGTAAGATACAGCGGTATTGGTTGCCGTTCGGGATACTGCTGTGGAGTTCCATTCTCCGGCGACCACTCTGGAGGAGACGACGAAGACATGGACTCGCTGGGGACTACGCTATTGCAGCCAGCGTTCGAAAATAAACAGTATGGTACTGTACCGTAGTGTTCTGTACCGTTCGAGGTGGAGTGGTACACAAAGATAATGTACCGTACCGGAGCACAACCCTACGATTTTTTAATGCTCCGATTGCGAAACACTAAGTTTTTCTAGTGCTCCGACACCAGAACACTACGACCATCATTGTGTTCCGGTACAACATCACTAAAGTATTTTTAGTGGTAGTGTACCAGTACACTACCGCTAACTTTTTTTAGTGATACAGTACCGGAACAGTACACTATGTTTGTGTACTGTTTATTTTCGAACGCTGATTGCAGCACGTCGCAACACAGTCCCTTTATCTGTAGTCTGGCAAACGTCTTAGTCCGGAACAGTTCTTGAAGTGCACCCATTTTCTACATCCATTACATCGCACCGAAACAGATATGTGGTGGATGACGTTCTGACAAACTGAGCAGAACTAAGATCCGGAGCAAGCATTCCGGGATATACAAACATGTACATACTGGGTTGGTAGCCGCTGCCCGAAACTGGGATGTTGTTGTTCCGGGTCAATCCGGTATCGTAGAACCCGCTGCCGTGGGATTGATTTTTTTCTTGCAAAGCCTACATGCAATAAATGAATAAACTGATTCGTCAACACAAAACAATATTTTTTATCTATTGTTTTGTTTGACGAATCAGTTTTTGTAAAATAATAGAAACACAGCCCTGAGGCAAAGCCCGTCAGAATTGTTTAAAATTATATGGAACAAATTTTTTATTTATTTGATATTTTCCCTCAATATTAAAATGAGTGAAATAGCGTGAAAAATGAATGAAATACCTTTTTTTTTCTTTAAAAAATATGACCCAAATTGTTCAGTCTATAAATTTTATGGTAAAAGTGGTTAATATTGCACGTTTCTTAAAATGATTGATTTTGAAAAAAAAAAAAATATTTTTCAAGACAACAGACAAACATACATACATAACATACACAAAATTGGCAGATGATTACATGCATGGCTCAATAAGAAAGGTTGGTCAACTTCAAAGAAACTGGAAATATGCAACTCTGTGCTGGGGTCTTGTAGTGTCAACTAGACTTTTAAATATGCAACAGTTGGCTTTGTTTTTTTTAATTATACCCTACACCACATAGTGGTCAGGGTATTGTGTCTTTGTGCATTTGTTTGTAACATGCAAAAGGAAACGAGATAGACCCATAGTTCTTTTTGATGATCTGCATAGAATCATATTCTGAGTCGAATTATGCATGTCCGTCCGTCCGTCTGTCCGTATGTCTGTCCATGTATTTTTGTAAACAAAGTACAGTTCGCATTTATTGCCCTATCCAGATGAAAGTTTTCACAGATCATTTGTTTGGCCCAAGGACGAACCCTATTGAAATTGGAGATAATCGGTCAAAATTTAGATATAGCTCACATATATATCTTCGTCCGATTTGCCTTTTATTGTGCACCAAACGTGTAATATCAGCCCAAATTAGGCCTGAAAATAAGTATGCCAAATTTGATCGAAATCGGTTCAGATATAGCTATGCTTCCATATATATTGTTCATCCGATTTGTTATTTTTGTCCTCCACAGCCGCAATATGCACTCTGTAACAACAATATTTGGGGAAATATAGCAAATATAGCTCAAAAATACATTTAATAAATTTTATTGAGATCGGTTCAGATTTGGATATAGCTCCCATATATAACTTCGTCCAGTTTACTTTTTATTGTGCACCAAACGTCTAATATTCGTCTAAATGGAATGGAATTTGGCACTTACGACCGAATTGAGTCTAGAAGCTAGTATGTCAAATTTGGTGAAGATCGGTTCAGATATAGCTATAGCTCCCATATATATTGTTCATCCGATTTGATATATATGTTACCCACAATTGTAATATCGCAACATCGATATTCAGGGAAATATATCAAATACAACAAATTTTATCGAGATCGGTTCAGATTTAAATGTAACTCCCATATATATATATATATATATATATATATATATATATATATATATATATATATATATATATATATATATATATATATATATATATATATATATATATATATATATATATATATATGAAAATAAATGAATGAAATACCTTTTTTTTTCTTTAAAAAATATGACCCAAATTGTTCAGTCTATAAATTTTATGGTAAAAGTGGTTAATATTGCACGTTTCTTAAAATGATTGATTTTGAAAAAAAAAAAAATATTTTTCAAGACAACAGACAAACATACATACATAACATACACAAAATTGGCAGATGATTACATGCATGGCTCAATAAGAAAGGTTGGTCAACTTCAAAGAAACTGGAAATATGCAACTCTGTGCTGGGGTCTTGTAGTGTCAACTAGACTTTTAAATATGCAACAGTTGGCTTTGTTTTTTTTAATTATACCCTACACCACATAGTGGTCAGGGTATTGTGTCTTTGTGCATTTGTTTGTAACATGCAAAAGGAAACGAGATAGACCCATAGTTCTTTTTGATGATCTGCATAGAATCATATTCTGAGTCGAATTATGCATGTCCGTCCGTCCGTCTGTCCGTATGTCTGTCCATGTATTTTTGTAAACAAAGTACAGTTCGCATTTATTGCCCTATCCAGATGAAAGTTTTCACAGATCATTTGTTTGGCCCAAGGACGAACCCTATTGAAATTGGAGATAATCGGTCAAAATTTAGATATAGCTCACATATATATCTTCGTCCGATTTGCCTTTTATTGTGCACCAAACGTGTAATATAAGCCCAAATTAGGCCTGAAAATAAGTATGCCAAATTTGATCGAAATCGGTTCAGATATAGCTATGCTTCCATATATATTGTTCATCCGATTTGTTATTTTTGTCCTCCACAGCCGCAATATGCACTCTGTAACAACAATATTTGGGGAAATATAGCAAATATAGCTCAAAAATACATTTAATAAATTTTATTGAGATCGGTTCAGATTTGGATATAGCTCCCATATATAACTTCGTCCAGTTTACTTTTTATTGTGCACCAAACGTCTAATATTCGTCTAAATGGAATGGAATTTGGCACTTACGACCGAATTGAGTCTAGAAGCTAGTATGTCAAATTTGGTGAAGATCGGTTCAGATATAGCTATAGCTCCCATATATATTGTTCATCCGATTTGATATATATGTTACCCACAATTGTAATATCGCAACATCGATATTCAGGGAAATATATCAAATACAACAAATTTTATCGAGATCGGTTCAGATTTAAATGTAGCTCCCATATATATATATATATATATATATATATATATATATATATATATATATATATATATATATATATATATATATATATATATATATATATATATATATAAATATATATATATATATATATGATTTCAAATTAATTGTGCACCAAATGGGCAATTCAAGTCCGAATTTAAAAGATAAAAATGCTTAGGCATGTTTAGTCCTTTGAACTTTAAATTATAATTATAATCATAGCTCTCCCATAAAAACTTTCAATTGTTATGTGGAGCTCTACTAAATTAGCAAAGTGGTGTAGGGTATCAGTCGGCCTCGCCCGACTTTAAGACTTTCTATACTGGTTTTTATATCGTGGAACGCCCGCAAAACAAGAAATCTAAAATAGTAGGACAATACAGTTTTATCTCAAAATTTTAAAATATTTTACCCATTTACGTCAAAAATTAGCATTTATTTTGCAACCAAATCTAAAATAATTTCAAATTATTGTATTTTTTATTCAAAGCAATACATAAATATACACAAAATGTGTGTAAGTTTTGTCAGAATAAGGCACCAAAAGAAAAAACAGCAGCGAAAAAACAACAGCAAGAAAGCAGCTAAGTTCGGCCAGGCCGAACTTTTAATACCCTCCACCATTGGAAACAAATTTGAACATTTACAAAAAATAAAATCTTTAAAAAATTCTGTTAAAATTTTAAAAATCCCGAATATAGCCTTTATATTGGGGTCTTTACGACGTGGACCTACAGAGGCATTGTTTGTCATAAGCCATTACCATATTCAAATTCGAAACTTGAAATAAACGGTGAATAATGTAGCTAAAATCATCATAATATCATATATAGGGAGGTACCGTTATATCGGAGCTGTGCGAAGACCTGGAACAACATAGATAATTTTCTGTCATAGGCTGTAACACCCATTACGAACTTCAAATACGACATCTCAAACAATTTCGGTGGGTATTGTACCTAAAATCGTCAAACTACCGAATATAGGAAGGTACTGATATGGGCCTATACGAAGACCTGGATCTGCAAGACAATTTTCTGTCACAGACTGTAGTTCCCATTACGAACTCTAAATACGTAATTTGAAACTATTCTGGTGAATAATGACGCTAAAATCATCAAAATACCGAATATTGGGAGGTACCGTTATATGGGGGCTATACGAAGACGTGAACCTGCACAGACAATTTTCTTTCATAGGCTTTAGTATCCATTACGAATTTCAAATTCCAAATTTGAAATAATTCCGGTTAATAATGTCGCTAAAATCATCAAAATATCAAATATCGGGAGGTACCGTTATATGGGGGCTATATGAAAACGTGGACCTACATGGCCCATTTACGAACTGAACCTGCCTACTGGAACTGAACCTTCTATCTCAATTCGTTCGAAAGATAGAGTAATTACAACAGACAGACGGACATCGCTAAATCGACTTAGAATTTTACGCTAATCAAGACTATATATAGTTTGTTGGGTCTGACATGAGTATTTCGATTAGTTACAAACGGAATGACAAAGTTAATAAACCCTCCATAGTATGGTGGAGGGTATAAAAATAGGGGTAGATTTGTTCTACCTTCTGTAATGTAAACAAGATCTATCTATGTACATGTAGGGTTTACAAGAAATCAAATTATATTTATAATAACGTACTTATTTTGTTGTTTATAGTTTGACTTAATCCCGTTGGTGTGGCCTATTATAAGCGATTGCTACTGGATAATAATAATGTTTATATCGAAGGAGTTGAATTTAGTCGCACCAGAGGAAAATTTCCCCTAAGAAAACCCTACAGAACTTATGAGGATTGATTGCACTTTCCGAAACCATGGTCTACCCTTACTCATTGGCGAGCAAAACTAACTTTCACCAATGATCGTTTAAATAATAGTTTTTATAATGTAAAACAACCAAACTAGAGTTAAAGCGTAACTATTTTTCTCCATTATTAAATAATAACTTTTATAATATAATTTAAAAACAACAACAATGAGATTAAGTGTATTTGTTTGAAATTAAATAACTTGACCTCGCTAATATAAATTCCAACATTGGTGAGTTGCCAATCCCGCCGAAGAAAACAGACCAGAGGGAGATCAAGTCGCAATGTGAAGGGGATTCGGTCAAATGAGGAGCAGCAACACAATAAGATGAAAGTAGACAGTAAAGTTTCGCAGAAGCCTTACGAATGGAAAGCAGGATGATCAATCTGCTTAACGGATGGTTCCGGATGCTATCAATCTAGCAATCTATTGGGGCCAAGTTCATTACCTGCGATAGTTAGGAATATATAAATTTCCTAATTTCCGCAGTTGACGACTTTGAATCTCTTTGGAAAAACAGCAATGTCGCAGAGATCTTATGGGATTGGTGACTTCAGTGTGGATTCCGCCTCTTATAACGGAGTTCAAGGACATCTTCATGCTGGTTAATAAATAGAAAGCTGGTCTTAGCTCTGGAAATTGCCTTATGCTACATTCCTTTAGTAAAAACAGCGGGACTGTTCTTAAAGTAGGCAAAGCCGGAGAGGCCTTCCCTGCGAAGGATTCACATTCCTTTCACACAAATCAAGCAGTAGTGAACAAGAGTTCAGGTTTAAGCCTATACGATATTAAATATCGATATCTCCTTGTTCCAGGAGTCCAACCATAAACATAAATTGTTCTGTCAAATTTTGAAGATCTACGTCAAATAATGTGGGCTGTATTGTGATTTCAACACACAGACGGAATTTATGAATTTTAATACTTTATACACCCTGCTCATACAACTCCCATTCCGCCGGTCAGCAAGCCGACTGTAACCCAACCGACTCCGGTAGCCCCTACAAACTGAAAGCCTGTAAGGAGCCACAAGGAAGCGGTGAATCCACAATCAGCAAGCCAAACAGGACGGAAGACGAAGCATTCCCAGACCATCTACCCAGACAATCTTCGAACTGGTCTTTCTGGGTGAAGGTGATCCAAAGAGGTTGAAGTTTGTCAGCGCTACCCTTTACAAAGGCGTGAAAGTAATCTGCTGTGAAAACGAGGCATAGCTGCCTATACCGACGGTTCAAAAATCCCGAAAACTTCTGCTATACGTTCCTTTGATGATATGCGGCCCATATCAATTTTACCAATCTTATCTAAGGTATTTGAACATATATTAACGAATCAAATTCTGTCTTTTACCAGGAATAAAATCTTAAAATCACAATACTGTTGCATCTCACAAAAACAATGACGGCATCTTAATTTCCTTGGATCTATCTAAAGCGTTTCTGTATGTTATACTACTATGATACGTAAACTCAGGTATCGTAAACTTTTTCAACACAGCGTGTAAACTGATTATGGATTATATGAATCATAGGTTTCAATTTGTTGAATTGAATGGTATAAGATCTAGTGTTCCACGCCTGTCTTTTGGTGTACCGCAGGGCTCTGTTTTAGGGCCACTCTTATTTATACTTTATATCAATGATTTCCCTGCGTGTTTGGATTTAAACTCCTGTGATGCATTCGTTTTTGCCGATGATATTATCTTATTGTTTAGTGCTCATAAGGGATGTGAGACTGTTTTAGAAAAAAATATAAATGTGTGTCTTAATTCAATACTTCAATGGACTCGTAGCAATTCTTTGACGATAAATCCTTCGATAACAAAAGCAGTTCGATTTACTTCTAATAAGATGGTAATAAACATTTTCATTGGACAAACTATGGTACATTTCTTAGATTTGCACAAGTGCTTGGGAGTCATTATTGATAAAAGGCTTAATCTTGGATCTCATATTGACTCTGTTCATGCCAGAGTTTATGGAACTTTGCGCAGACTTTACTCAACTTGTTTCAATTTTCCAACATGGATCAAGTTCAGAATTGGGTGATATTCTTAAATTAAAACGCATTGCTAACTCTATTATCCGATATGTCTATAATATTCGCCGGCGTGATGATGTTTCCCCATTTGTTAAGAAGTTTCTGGGATTGCCCTTTGAACTATATGTTGACTTTCGTAATTTGCTTTTTTACAAAATTATAAAAACTGGTATACACTTGCCTTTGTGCAATATGTTGTTGTTGCATGTTTTATATGTTTAATTTTACCCGTTCCACAAGAAACACCCAGAAGTCTTTTGTAATTCGCGCTGCAAGATGCTGAAACTTACTACCTCTTGACCTTCGTATTTTTCTAATAATGTGCTTCGTTTAACGTTGTGTAACTATTTAACTACTATTGCATTTTAACTTTACATAATCTTATCTTTGCTATATATTTTTCCAGTTTTCACTTATTATAGTTGTTAAGATATTTTCTATTTGGTAATGTTACTATGTAATGTTATTTTTGGCCTAAAAATAAATAAATAAAATACGGTACATGAGTTGGTTTCTTCTGTGATACTCTTAATGTTCGCGAATTCTACAAGCTTAGAAACGACCTTAGCGTATTTTAGGCGGACATTTTTGCGATCAAAAAAGCCATATACCTGTTGGCAACGAGGAACAACGAGATTATCAGTCCGGTGACTATATTCGTGATAGCCAAGCGGCATTGAAAGCCTTAAACTCCTCTACTATCAAGTCTAAGGTTTATTTGGACTGCAGGAGATCCTTGGAAAACGCGGGGTGTTCCTCAAGCTCTAGGATCGGAATCGACTATCGTTGAAGTTGAGAACTCGGTTAAACCACGCCTATGCCACTTCCTACAGGTTATTCATAAACACTACTCGGAGAAAATTCATCGAAAATGGCTGGACGAAAGGGGTGACATCTCCAAAAGAATCTGGCCCACACTCTCGGAGAGGAGAACAATATCGCTACTGTCATTGTCTAAACCTGACTTAAAACTTGTGGTGGGTATCATCACAGGTCACTGCAAGGTGATGGCAATGACTTTGAAGTGGAACAGCGATGAAATTGATTACTGCAGAATATGTCAGGACGAAGAAGAAATTGAGACGATCGAACATCTGATCTGCCACTGTCCAGCACTCATTAACGTGAGACAAAGGCTGGTGGGGGGACAAGTGTCACATGATTTGTCTCCGTTATCTAACACTGACCCTACAGTCATTCTTCGATTAGCCAGTAGATTTAAGTGGCTAAAGACGACACGGCAAGATCTATAGCCGTAAATCACCCTCATACACATATTTTTAAAACCTCAATATATTATTTTTTTCTTCTTCTTTCTTAAAATTTCCTATTAGGATCTTATAAGACCATGTTTTACCATTATTTCCAAAGGATAAGAAAGTTATTTAACTGTTACCCATAGTTTACTCACAGTAGTTCTTATGTTTCAACACTGCTGTGGGTTTAACCACTTTTACCTCTTGTGATCCTGTTCCAACCTGTTTACCTCCACTGTCAGTTCGCTGACTCTGGTATCAGTACGGTTAGAACGCCGTTTCCTCTTCACGCTCATTCGATAGTCCCACTGCCTCTGCTCAGTATTTTGGTATTATTTCGGTTATTCAACCAGCAAGAATATGGTATTTTTTAGTAATTCTCCATGATCTACATGGGAATGTAATGGTATTTTTGATATTAGCAAAAAAAAAAATTGAAAAAGTCCTAACCCTAACAAACACATATAGACGTTGTGCTTTGACGTCGCAGGCCTGTGCGGCTTTAAATTTAACATTGCCTGTCATAGTAAAGATCAGAAACAGTATAAACAAGTGTCTTCTGTGACACTCTTAATGTTCGCGAATCCTACAAGCTTAGAAACGACCGTAGCGTATTTCAGGCGGAAATTTTTGCCATCAAAAAAGCCATACACCTGTTGGTAACGAGGAACAACGAGGTTATTAGTCCGGTGACTATATACGTTATATTCAAACGACACTGAAAGCCTTAAACCTCTCTACTATCAAGTCTAAGGTTTATTTGGACTGCAGGATATCCTTGGGAAACGCTGGGGTGTTCATCAAGCTCTATTGGGTTCCTGGTCATTGCAATATTCCAGGCAACGAGACTGCAGACCAATTGGCTAGGCTAGGATCCGAATCAACTATCGTTAAAGTTGAGAACTCGGTTAAACCACCCCTATGATCCCTACAGCAATTCTTCAATTAGCCAGTAGATTTAAGTGGCTAAAGACGACACGGCAAGATTTCTAGCCGTTGATTACCCTCATACATATATTTTTAAAACCTTCAATATTTTATTTTTTTTTTTAGAAATACTATGGATCGCGTAGCCGGCGTTGGACATACCCCAGGGGAGAAAATCTCAAGCCATCATTTTGAATCACATATATCTTTGGAACTATAAGAGATATCAGCACATATGATACCATTTTGGAAAGGCTATAATGTAGCATGTAGATCTTAATACACCATAATGGGTCTATTTTCAAGTTTGTAGCTGTTTTTCAAAAAGTACTGGTATAAAAACACCAATTTTCTTGCATTAGTCCGGAAGCGGTGTCAATAAACCTATCATATGACAACTTGTTGGATAGGTAATTCCATAAGCTTTCAAATGATATTTTGAACATAACGGTTTTGTAGGACTGGATAAAAACCTTATTTTGTATTCGAACTTTGGGGTCAAATAACCGGGTAGCCGGGTATTTCCCCCACGATAAAATTACTTTCCCTTAATCAGGTTAAAAATACCCACCTTCGAAGTAACTTAAATTATGTAATTGGATTTGATAGCTTCGTTCTTGGAGGAAACGCAAAAGGTCCTATCTGAGGAGACCAGTATGAAACCTCAACGGGAAACTACACTATCATGAATAGTCCAAGATAATTATACTTTTACAACCCATTACTGTAAGGTGGCGTTGGAGACCCCATAAAGTCCATATTTTTCATCATAGTATAATTGAATGACGATTAGACAAATGTTCGGTCCCGTGTTACTTTCTTATATTTCTACTTTTTTTGCATGTTTTTCCCACAATTTTCGACTGAATGAGTCCCAGTCCCAATCTACGTTTCTAACCAATATTATCTTGAGGGTTAAAAATTAAATAGAATGCAAAATTTTCTTTTTCACCACACACTGGTTATGAATGTGGTCATGGGGGGTAAATATAATGTGGGGACTATACTTATACCTACTCCGAAAATTGAAAATTGTATGCGAAGAGGATTTCTACCCCCTAAGAAACAAATATGCCAAATAAGGGCCATCTAATTTAAAAAAGTGGACTACACCCCGAAAATAGCATAAATCATATAATGGTTATACCAAAACGTGATCAGATTTCTTATCAAATTACCAACATTTGTCGAAATTAGTATGAAAATATGGTTAAAAGGTAGAATATACTTGAATCGGGTTGTACCCTTATCCGGGGGTTTTGGCCCATATCATGACCTACAAAAGCGATTTAAGTTATCTTGAAAGTTTAGGAAGAAATCCTTTTCTTACTAAATGTAAAATTCGCTCTACTATTTTGCATCTTTTATATTCGGTACTTCACTGATTGCAGTCTCAATGAATTTGCTTTTTGGGTTCTCAGTGGACGGATTATTGTCATATGAAAGGAGTAGAACCACGTTTTGAAATGAGTCCTATAACGCTTTGTCGGTCATTCTTGTTTGTTTAAATGTGTTTAAATCTTCCAGCTGAAGCACGATGTAGGTTCTGGAGTTGAAAGCAAGATGCCAATTTTAGACATGAAGGATCGCCATTTAATTTCGTACCGCGCACTCTTTTCATTTTTGATATTCATTTAGAACTCAAAACAGTAAACAATGTAGGCTTCAATATAGTATGTCAAATTGAAAACAATTCACGTCAAAAATATTTTTTTCATTTTGCAAAGATACCATTCCATACTTGAGTTATAAACGTAGTAACTAACATAACTTCCTTCTATATGATGAAAATAATTCTTTATTTTGTTTACAACAAAACGATTGAATTCAATATGATAAGCCAAATTGGAAAACAATCGTACATTATATAAAATTGACAGAAAAGAAAAAAATGGAAAAGGAAATAAATCTTCAATTTGTTCGTTGTTTTTTGCAGCAAATGCTTAAAGGTCCTTATGAAGTTTGTCAATAAAATGTACGATTGTTTTGAAATTCGATTTCAATGACAAACTTTCTCTCGGTTTTGATCTTTGAGCGATTTTGAAAGAGTAATTAGCAATAAAATAAAAGTATGAGCAGTAAAATAAAGATAGATTTAATGTGTTCCCCGGAATCCTTTAAACGTGTTGCTAATGGCGTTTGTCTAAAAATGTTGGAAATATTCTTTTATTTTATTATTACATATTAATATTTACGTTTTTCACATTTTGTAAAGTTGTTCTCCAAAAACAATTAGTTTAGCTAATTCCAAAAAAACTATTTTCAAATTGAAAGCACAAGGAGAAATAAACAAACAATAGAAAACATCTGATTGAATGTCGATGAATGAGAAGAAGAAGAGTTGCAAGTGATTGCAAGAAGAAATTTGTCCAGCAAGAATTTGCAAACTCTCACTGAAAGAACTGTCAAAATTTCTCTCTCCCAGCGGTCTCTTTTGCAGAACTTTAAGTTAACAGACGACTTCCAGTAACAATTGTTACAAATTTTAGGGTAACCAGACACACCTAATGACAATCTTAACGGAAAACAAATATATGATAATATCCATATACACCTATGGATATGAGACAAGCTTCCATTTTAATTCGAAATCTGGATGTACTTTATGGTACAGATACAGATGATATTTAACGGGAATTAGACAATTGTTCCAGGCACTGTTACTATAGTCACCAAATTCAAAACTTCATTGTTCATTAAAATAACTGATACTCTGATTGTCTTTATCCGCGTAAACCCAATTAATCTCGGTATTAATTAACTTTACTATAAATTGAAACCATTGCGAAAAATTGGCCAAACAAGTATTTAGTGTGACGCAGACCTGAATTGAAGTAACTTAAATTATGTAATTGGATTTGATAGCTTCGTTCTTGGAGGAAACGCAAAAGGTCCTATCTGAGGAGACCAGTATGAAACCTCAACGGGAAACTACACTATCATGGTAGAAGAATACAGGTAGTCGCATCGACACAGCTGCTGGGACAATGAACTGTCAAACTGATTTTGGAATTGAAAATTTTGAATGAAAAATTATTAAAATTTGTAAAAATTGTTGAAAAGTTTATATTATAACAACCTCTGATTTGCGTCGCATAAAAAAACATTTAAAAATCCACTTATTTTTCATAAAACATTTTAAAAAATTTGACATATCAATGTTCCCAAGCGTTGATGCATCTCCCTATATTCTTACCCTAATGGAAAACGTCCTAGTAGGTTAGAGGAATGTGTAGTTACAGTGTAATTGTCAATATCTTGTTAGGAGACCTTTTGGTCAATTGTGGTAATGCATATAATGATACTTGCACCTTGGTTCATTTTTCCAACACATTTTGGCTTTCTCCCTCAAGAGTGGTTCCAGTCGACATTAATAGTCACTGGTTTTGTTGTTGTTTTTCCAACAATTTTCGACTGAATGAGTCCCTTGTTTGACATTTCGAAGTTTATTTCGTATAGGCGTACATCCCAAATCTACGTTTCTAACCAATATTATCTTGAGGGTTAAAAATTAAATAGAATACAAAATTTTCTTTTTCACCACACACTGGTTATGAATATAATGTATAGTCCCCACATCTACTCCGAAAATTGAAAATTGTATGCGAAGAGGTTTTCTACCCCCTAAGAAACAAATATGCCAAATAAGGGCCATCAAATTTAAAAAAGTGGCCTACACCCCGAAAATAGCATAAATCATATAATGCTTATACCAAAACGTGATCAGATTTCTTATCAAATTACCAACATTTGTCGAAATTAGTATGAAAAATATGGTTAAAAGGTAGAATATACTTGAATCGGTTTGTACCCTTATCCGGGGGTTTTGGCCCATATCATGACCTACAAAAGCGATTTAAGTTATCTTGAAAGTTTAGGAAGAAATCCTTTTCTTACTAAATGTAAAATTCGCTCTACTATTTTGCATCTTTTATATTCGGTACTTCACTGATTGCAGTCTCAATGAATTTGCTTTTTGGGTTCTCAGTGGACGGATTATTGTCATATGAAAGGAGTAGAACCACATTTTGAAATGAGTCCTATAACGCTTTGTCGGTCATTCTTGTTTGTTTAAATGTGTTTAAATCTTCCAGCTGAAGCACGATGTAGGTTCTGGAGTTGAAAGCAAGATGCCAATTTTAGACATGAAGGATCGCCATTTAATTTCGTACCGCGCACTCTTTTCATTTTGATATTCATTTAGAACTCAAAACAGTAAACAATGTAGGCCTCAATATAGTATGTCAAATTGAAAACAATTCACGTCAAAAATATTTTTTTCATTCACATTTTTATTGGCATATTTTCACGCGATTTTTTTTTGCAAAGATACCATTCCATACTTGAGTTATAAACGTAGTAACTAACATAACTTCCTTCTATATGATGAAAATAATTCTTTATTTTGTTTACAACAAAACGATTGAATTCAATATGATAAGCCAAATTGGAAAACAATCGTACATTATATAAAATTGACAGAAAAGAAAAAAATGGAAAAGGAAATAAATCTTCAATTTGTTCGTTGTTTTTTGCTGCAAATGCTTAAAGGTCCTTATGAAGTTTGTCAATAAAATGTACGATTGTTTTGAAATTCGATTCCAATCACAAACTTTCTCTCTGTTTTGATCTTTGAGCGATTTTGAAAGAGTAATTATCTCTTAACTTTGGTGCGACCGCGTTAAACTATTTCGACATCATCTTTTCAGTTTCACCAACCACATAATTCGCTACTACACTTCAATGTAACCCCTGCAATTTCAGTTCTCAAGAAACCATGTGCGTGAAGATAAAAACGAATTTAACTAACGAAGACTCAAACCGCACAAGTACTGTATAATAGTTATAATTCTCAGTATAACAGATGGGTGTGAAGTTAAAAAGGAATTTAAATACGAGATAACTTTATACTGATAAATTTAAATAAATTTTGCGGGTGTTTGTCAGTTCACCTACCAGGCTCGTCCCCACTGGCGGATAGGGGGGATGGATGATCGCACTGTTTTGCTCGTACCAGGGGCGCCTATATGGCGAAATGGGTTGGAGCGGAGCAGTACGATCACCCGTCCCAGGAAATGTTTTCCCTCGGACAAAAAACTGACTACGGGGACGTTCCCCTAAAACAAAAAACAAACATGGAGGAAGAAAAAGTTACGGTGCAGGGCCTAAATAACCTAGTACCGGCGGGTGTTTGTGATCCAGCCACGAGTCACACCCTGTCGTCATCCAAAGATCGTGAGCAAAACTCTCCCGTAGATGTGGGTGTCGAAGGTACTGCTACAAGAACACAGTCCTCGGGCAACAAGATAGACGAAGAAGCTGAGGAACTCAGGGGAAGCGTACGCTCGACCCAACCTTCAACGACAGGTAGCGCCTCAGACTCTGAGTCTGACTATAGCAGCAACAATACTACCGTTCTGCGAATCCCTAATGAGGAGGAGGCGCATGGAACGATAGAAGAAGTGAGCGACAGCCTAGCGAAGCTCACAACTAAGGCTAAAAGGCTGTCTGGGGCCCAGTGGCGAAAGCTCAAGAGGCAACGGAACAGCAAAAACGCAAAGTCGCAGGACGCTCCGAAGGGAATCAAAAATACTCCCCCCACTCCGTCGGAAACAGGGAAGAGGATCAGGTCCCTGAGGAACAGAATACTGCGAAGCCGGCGAAGAAGAAAAAGAGCTTCCCATCTACGGATGCGTCGGGTAAATCAAGGCAAGGAACCCACAAAAGAGACTGTAACAGGAATCCTTTGCCCGAGGGTGACAAGACCAGCCCCAGCACTGTAAAGGTGAGCCCGACCGTGAAATCGGCTGCCAAGCCTGGGGTTTCTGAAAAGAAATCCCTCGCTCATCAGAAGAGAAAACGGGCTGGGGAAACGGATACGAAGCCGCCTTCGTATGCAAAAGTCACCAGGAAACACAACAGGGACGAGATGCAATACGCATTAATCGACACCAAAGGCTCAGGCAACCTATCAAAAGACCATTTAGAAGAAATAGAGGAAATGGTCAACAGCAAAATCCTGGATCACATCTTGGAAGGTGGAGATCCAATCCCTATCATGAACAGTGGGATTAAGAACAATAAAATATTCTTTAATCTCGCTGCTCCTGCTAACATCGCCGCCTTAGAGGGGATTATCGAAAAGATAAAACCCCCTTGGGAAAATGGCAGCCTTAAGTTGGTGAGATGGAGCGAGATCCCTCGCCTAACTAAAACGACGGTGTACGTCTGGACGGAACGCATGCTTGAGATCTTTGGTAACCAAAATAAGACTTGGGACGTGAAGAGATGGGAAGTCTTTCACAGGGAGGAGAAGGAGGATGGCACTCTCCTTGTGATAGGGATTGACGATCTCTCCATGGCCAGTCTGACAAAGACCAAGGGCATAGCTTTCTTCATCTCGAACGCGGTCCGCTTCAAAAACAACAAGGTCAGCATCGACGATAATATCACCGACTCTCAGGAAGCCCGCCTACTTGAGGACCAATGATTGAGGTCATCCAGATCAACCTTCATCGGAGCGAGACGGCAACAATAGCTCTGATGAAATTAATAAATACAAGTAAGATACACATTGTTTTAATCCAGGAACCCTGGACAGTTCAGAACAAGGTCTCTGGAATAACCATATTAACTATCAACTGTTTTATGCTAACACAGGGTCTCGACCGAGAACTTGTATAATATGTCACAAAAATTTATGCTTTCTTTTCTCCCCAGAGTTGTCATCATCGGACGCAACGGTACTGAGGCAGGGGAATGGCAACATATACCTGGCGTCGGTATACCTACCGTTCGACGCGCCGACATTACCACCCACGTCGGTACTGCAGCGGCTGGTGAGCAAAACAAACAGGTAACGAAGTACTAGTAGGTAGCGATGCTAACTCACATCACATTATATAAATACTAATGAACTAACAATTCTTAACATTGGGAATAAAGCGACCTTTGTAAACAAAATTAACGAGGAGGTTTTTGACATCACTTTTGTTCAGAGAATCATATAAACGAGATCCAGAATTGGAGAGTCTCGATAGAGCACTCTTTCTCGGATCACAGGTATATAATATTTGAACAAACACGGCCGCCACCGAACCCAATACGTTTCCGGAACAAATCCAAGACTGACTGTATGAAGTATGGGAGACTAGTTAGACAAAGGCTAGGGCATAGCAACAATGAATGCCTAAGCATAGATGACATAGATAGAGATGTTAATATCTTAACTGAGACCCTAGTAAAGTCTTTCAAGGAATGCTGTCCACTTCGAGAGAGGAAATCCGCCTAACAAAGGAAAGGAGGTCCGTAGGCTTTACAACAGAGCTCGACGTAAAAAATTGGCAGTATTCTGGGACAGCTACCATAATAAACTTAAAGAATACAACAAAGTAGTCAGAACAGCTAAACGAAATTCCTGGAAGCTTTTCTGTGAACAGGTTGAAAGCGTGAATGATGTTTCAAAAATAAAAAAGTTTCTTTCACAAACGTATACACAAGCCGAGACAATGGTGGATGATATGGGCAACAAGATGGAAACAATAGAAGAAACCCTAGGGCTACTGATGAAAACACACTTCCCACCGAGCGCCACGACAAACGTGGTTACATCGGAAGATAGAAGGAATGTGACGGAGGAAGCACCAAAAATTGACGAATCGATGGTAAATGAAGCCATCAAAAGTTTCAAACCATTTAAGGCAGCGGGACCAGATATGGTCTTCCCGGCTCTGCTCCAAAAGGAAGTGGACGTTATTTCGTCCAACTTAGCCGGAATTTTTAACGCGTGCCTAAAGTTTGCGTACACTCCAAAAGCCTGGCAGGAATCCAGGATAGTTTTTATACCCAAACCTGGGAAGGCAAGCTACGCAATACACAAGTCTTATCGACCGATAAGTCTAACATCATTCTTACTCAAAACCATGGAACGCATAATCGATACCATGATCAAGAGCAGGACTGCAAACGATATGCTTAAATATAAACAACACGCATACGTTAAAGGGCGTTCAGCGGAAACCGCTCTACATGAGGTTGTACACCACATCGAGAGCACCTTCGATAAAAAGATGTACACATTAGCAGTATGCATTGACATCGAAAGCGCTTTCAACAACGTCAGCACGGATACACTAATCCAACCCTAACTTACTGTGCAGAAGGGCCGAGCCGGCTCTGAAACTTGCATACAACTGTGCTAGACCGAGAGGTCTCAACGGCAACCCGGAAAAAACTGAAATATGTCTATTTACCAGGAAAAGGAAACTGGGTCTTTTCGAGGAACCGGTTTCCCTGAACAAGACAATCACCATTTCCAATAAGGTTAAATATCTGGGAGTGATTTTAGATAGGAAACTTAATTGGAGGGACCACATCCAGGAAAGAGCAAACAAAGCTCATAGATGTTGGGCAAAGTGTAAAAGAGCTATAGGCTCTAAATGGGGTTTCAATCCTAACATGATACACTGGCTATACAAAAGCGTGATTAGACCTGTTCTAACTTACGCGTCAATAGTCTGGTGGACAGCCATGGATAAAAAGTGTAATATTAAAATACTACAGAAAGTCCAACGAATGTGCTGCTTAAGCGTCTGCGGGGCAATGAGGACAACACCAACTAGGGCACTAGAGACATTACTATTTCTTCACCCAATAGACATTCAGATTCGGTATGAAGCAACCGTCGCGGCCTTAAGGCTTAGGGCAACGGACGAGTGGTTAATCAAAGGCCACGCTACATACCATCAAAGAATCTTACAGGTAACAACGGGAGAATCAATAGAAAACTTTGTATCGGACCGGATATCTGAATCTATTGTAGCTGCCTCTTGTGAAAAATTAATCCCAAACAGAGACTCGTGGATCGATGGATTCCCATCACAGATGCCGACTGGTAACTGTTGTTACACAGATGGTTCAGTGTTGGGGGAGAGAGTAGGACTGGGTCTTTTTATCGAAGAAACAAACACCAAAATCTCTTTCCGCCTGACCGATCACACTACGATCCTACAAGCAGAGGTCCGGGCGATTACAGAGTGTCTGAATTGGTTAAATGCTAACACGAGACCGGCTATCGTAAACGCCCTAACGGACAGTAAGATAGCTATTAACACTATAACATCCAAAACAGTAACTTCAAGAACTGTATTGGAATGTATAAACTCAATCAACAACTACTCTCAACACGGCTTAGTTCGCATTATATGGGTACCAGGCCATAACGGAATTAGAGGTAACGAGATAGCAAACTCACTCGCTAGAACAGGCAGGGAATTAGCAGCAGTAAACTTAGACAATCCACTGCCGCTAGAAGCGTCATGTCTAATGTTAAAGACATGCAATACGCATTAATCGACGCCAACAAATTCTCAGGCAACCTATCAAAAGACCATTTAGAAGAAATAGAGGAAATGGTCAACAGCAAAATCCTGGATCACATCTTGGAAGGTGGAGATCCAATCCCTATCATGAACAGTGGGATTAAGAACAATAAAATATTCTTTAATCTCGCTGCTCCTGCTAACATCGCCGCCTTAGAGGGGATTATCGAAAAGATAAAACCCCCTTGGAGATCCCTCGCCTAACTAAAACGACGGTGTACGTCTGGACGGAACGCATGCTCGAGATCTTTGGTAACCAAAATAAGACTTGGGACGTGAAGAGATGGGAAGCCTTTCACAGGGAGGAGAAGGAGGATGGCACTCTCCTTGTGATAGGGATTGACGATCTCTCCATGGCCAGTCTGACAAAGACCAAGGGCATAGCTTTCTTCATCTCGTACGCGGTCCGCTTCAAAAACAACAAGGTCAGCATCGACGATAATATCACCGACTCTCAGGAAGCCCGCCTACTTGAGGACCAATGATTGAGGTCATCCAGATCAACCTTCATCGGAGCGAGACGGCAACAATAGCTCTGATGAAATTAATAAATATAAGTAAGATACACATTGTTTTAATCCAGGAACCCTGGACAGTTCAGAACAAGGTCTCTGGAATAACCATATTAACTATCAACTGTTTTATGCTAACACAGGGTCTCGACCGAGAACTTGTATAATATGTCACAAAAATTTATGCTTTCTTTTCTCCCCAGAGTTGTCATCATCGGACGCAACGGTACTGTGGCAGGGGAATGGCAACATATACCTGGCGTCGGTATACCTACCGTTCGACGCGCCGACATTACCACCCACGTCGGAACTGCAGCGGCTGGTGAGCAAAACAAACAGGTAACGAAGTACTAGTAGGTAGCGATGCTAACTCACATCACATTATATAAATACTAATGAACTAACAATTCTTAACATTGGGAATAAAGCGACCTTTGTAAACAAAATTAGGGAGGAGGTTTTTGACATCACTTTTTGTTCAGAGAATCTTATAAACGAGATCCAGAATTGGAGAGTCTCGATAGAGCACTCTTTCTCGGATCACAGGTATATAATATTTGAACTAACACGGCCGCCGCCGAACCCAATACGTTTCCGGAACAAATCCAAGACTGACTGTATGAAATATGGGAGACTAGTTAGACAAAGGCCAGGGCATAGTAACAATGAATGCCTAAGCATAGATGACATAGACAGAGATGTTAATATCTTAACTGAGACCCTAGTAAAGTCTTTCAAGGAATGCTGTCCACTTCGAGAGAGGAAATCCGCCTATGAAAAACCCTGGATGACAGGGAATATTCGTAACAAAGGAAAGGAGGTCCGTAGGCTTTACAACAGAGTTCGACGAAAAAAATTGGCAGTATTCTGGGACAGCTACCATAATGAACTTAAAGAATACAACAAAGTAGTCAGAACAGCTAAACGAAATTCCTGGAAGCTTTTCTGTGAACAGGTTGAAAGCGTGAATGATGTTTCAAAAATAAAAAAGTTTCTTTCAAAAAACTATACACAAGCCGAGACAATGGTGGATGATATGGGCAACAAGATGGAAACAATAGAAGAAACCCTAGGGCTACTGATGAAAACACACTTCCCACCGAGCGCCACGACAAACGTGGTTACATCGGAAGATAGAAGGAATGTGACGGAGGAAGCACCAAAAATTGACGAATCGATGGTAAATGAAGCCATCAAAAGTTTCAAACCATTTAAGGCAGCGGGACCAGATATGGTCTTCCCGGCTCTGCTCCAAAAGGAAGTGGACGTTATTTCGTCCAACTTAGCCGGAATTTTTAACGCGTGCCTAAAGTTTGCGTACACTCCAAAAGCCTGGCAGGAATCCAGGATAGTAATTATACCCAAACCTGGGAAGGCAAGCTACGCAATACCCAAGGCTTATCGACCGATAAGTCTAACATCATTCTTACTCAAAACCATGGAACGCATAATCGATACCACGATCAAGAGCAGGACTGCAAACGATATGCTTAAATATAAACAACACGCATACGTTAAAGGGCGTTCAGCGGAAACCGCTCTACATGAGGTTGTACACCACATCGAGAGCACCTTCGATAAAAGATGTACACATTAGCAGTATGCATTGACATCGAAAGCGCTTTCAACAACGTCAGCACGGATACACTAATCCAATCCTTAGATAACTTTCAGGTCAACAGGACCCTAAGGGACTGGATAAACCATATGCTAAGGAACAGATGGATAAGTTGTGGGCTATATGACGTCATCAAAAGGGACAAAGTTGGCCAAAGAACTCCACAGGGATGGATATTATCACCCCTCCTATGGGTTACTACCATAAATAGTCTCCTAAGGACTTTAACCAACGAAGGTTTTGAAGCAGTCTGCTATGCAGACTATGTTACAATACTTCTGAGGGGAAAGAACCCGAGTCGGCTCTGAAACTTGCATACAACTGTGCTAGACCGAGAGGTCTCAACGGCAACCCGAAAAAAAAACTGAAATATGTCTATTTACCAGGAAAAGGAAACTGGGTCTTTTCGAGGAACCGGTTTCCTTGAACAGGACAATCAACATTTCCAATAAGGTTAAATATCTGGGAGTGATTTTAGATAGGAAACTTAATTGGAGGGACCACATCCAGGAAAGAGCAAACAAAGCTCATAGATGTTGGGCAAAGTGTAAAAGAGCTATAGGCTCTAAATGGGGTTTCAATCCTAACATGATACACTGGCTATACAAAAGCGTGATTAGACCTGTTCTAACTTACGCGTCAATAGTCTGGTGGACAGCCATGGATAAAAAGTGTAATATTAAAATACTACAGAAAGTCCAACGAATGTGCTGCTTAAGCGTCTGCGGGGCAATGAGGACAACACCAACTAGGGCACTAGAGACATTACTATTTCTTCACCCAATAGACATTCAGATTCGGTATGAAGCAACCGTCGCGGCCTTAAGGCTTAGGGCAACGGACGAGTGGTTAATCAAAGGCCACGCTACATACCATCAAAGAATCTTACAGGTAACAACGGGAGAATCAATAGAAAACTTTGTATCGGACCGGATATCTGAATCTATTGTAGCTGCCTCTTGTGAAAAATTAATCCCAAACAGAGACTCGTGGATCGATGGATTCCCATCACAGATGCCGACTGGTAACTGTTGTTACACAGATGGTTCAGTGTTGGGGGAGAGAGTAGGTTAAATGCTAACACGAGACCGGCTATCGTAAACGCCCTAACGGACAGTAAGATAGCTATTAACACTATAACATCCAAAACAGTAACTTCAACAACTGTATTGGAATGTATAAACTCAATCAACAACTACTCTCAACACGGCTTAGTTCGCATTATATGGATACCAGGCCATAACGGAGTTAGAGGTAACGAGATAGCAAACTCACTCGCTAGAACAGGCAGGGAATTAGCAGCAGTAAACTTAGACAATCCACTGCCGCTAGAAGCGTCATGTCTAATGTTAAAGACATGCAATACGCATTAATCGACGCCAACAAATTCTCAGGCAACCTATCAAAAGACCATTTAGAAGAAATAGAGGAAATGGTCAACAGCAAAATCCTGGATCACATCTTGGAAGGTGGAGATCCAATCCCTATCATGAACAGTGGGATTAAGAACAATAAAATATTCTTTAATCTCGCTGCTCCTGCTAACATCGCCGCCTTAGAGGGGATTATCGAAAAGATAAAACCCCCTTGGGAAAATGGCAGCCTTAAGTTGGTGAGGTGGAGCGAGATCCCTCGCCTAACTAAAACGACGGTGTACGTCTGGACGGAACGCATGCTCGAGATCTTTGGTAACCAAAATAAGACTTGGGACGTGAAGAGATGGGAAGTCTTTCACAGGGAGGAGAAGGAGGATGGCACTCTCCTTGTGATAGGGATTGACGATCTCTCCATGGCCAGTCTGACAAAGACCAAGGGCATAGCTTTCTTCATCTCGAACGCGGTCCGCTTCAAAAACAACAAGGTCAGCATCGACGATAATATCACCGACTCTCAGGAAGCCCGCCTACTTGAGGACCAATGATTGAGGTCATCCAGATCAACCTTCATCGGAGCGAGACGGCAACAATAGCTCTGATGAAATCAATAAATACAAGTAAGATACACATTGTTTTAATCCAGGAACCCTGGACAGTTCAGAAAAAGGTCTCTGGAATAACCATATTAACTATCAACTGTTTTATGCTAACACATGGTCTCGACCGAGAACTTGTATAATATGTCACAAAAATTTATGCTTCCTTTTCTCCCCAGAGTTGTCATCATCGGACGCAACGGTACTGAGGCAGGGGAATGGCAACATATACCTGGCGTCGGTATACCTACCGTTCGACGCGCCGACATTACCACCCACGTCGGAACTGCAGCGGCTGGTGAGCAAAACAAAACAAACAGGTAACGAAGTACTAGTAGGTAGCGATGCTAACTCACATCACATAAACGAGATCCAGAATTGGAGAGTCTCGATAGAGCACTCTTTCTCGGATCACAGGTATATAATATTTGAACTAACACGGCCGCCGCCGAACCCAATACGTTTCCGGAACAAATCCAAGACTGACTGTATGAAGTATGGGAGACTAGTTAGACAAAGGCCAGGGCATAGTAACAATGAATGCCTAAGCATAGATGACATAGACAGAGATGTTAGTATCTTAACTGAGACCCTAGTAAAGTCTTTCAAGGAATGCTGTCCACTTCGAGAGAGGAAATCCGCCTATGAAAAACCCTGGATGACAGGGAATATTCGTAACAAAGGAAAGGAGGTCCGTAGGCTTTACAACAGAGTTCGACGAAAAAAATTGGCAGTATTCTGGGACAGCTACCATAATGAACTTAAGAATACAACAAAGTAGTCAGAACAACTAAACGAAATTCCTGGAAGCTTTTCTGTGAACAGGTTGAAAGCGTGAATGATGTTTCAAAAATAAAAAAGTTTCTTTCAAAAAACTATACACAAGCCGAGACAATGGTGGATGATATGGGCAACAAGATGGAAACAATAGAAGAAACCCTAGGGCTACTGATGAAAACACACTTCCCACCGAGCGCCACGACAAACGTGGTTACATCGGAAGATAGAAGGAATGTGACGGAGGAAGCACCAAAAATTGACGAATCGATGGTAAATGAAGCCATCAAAAGTTTCAAACCATTTAAGGCAGCGGGACCAGATATGGTCTTCCCGGCTCTGCTCCAAAAGGAAGTGGACGTTATTTCGTCCAACTTAGCCGGAATTTTTAACGCGTGCCTAAAGTTTGCGTACACTCCAAAAGCCTGGCAGGAATCCAGGATAGTAATTATACCCAAACCTGGGAAGGCAAGCTACGCAATACCCAAGTCTTATCGACCGATAAGTCTAACATCATTCTTACTCAAAACCATGGAACGCATAATCGATACCATGATCAAGAGCAGGACTGCAAACGATATGCTTAAATATAAACAACACGCATACGTTAAAGGGCGTTCAGCGGAAACCGCTCTACATGAGGTTGTACACCACATCGAGAGCACCTTCGATAAAAAGATGTACACATTAGCAGTATGCATTGACATCGAAAGCGCTTTCAACAGCGTCAGCACGGATACACTAATCCAATCCTTAGATAACTTTCAGGTCAACAGAACCCTAAGGGACTGGATAAACCATATGCTAAGGAACAGATGGATAAGTTGTGGGCTATATGACGTCATCAAAAGGGACAAAGTTGGCCAAAGAACTCCACAGGGATGGATATTATCACCCCTCCTATGGGTTACTACCATAAATAGTCTCCTAAGGACTTTAACCAACGAAGGTTTTGAAGCAGTCTGCTATGCAGACTATGTTACAATACTTCTGAGGGGAAAGAACCCGAGTCGGCTCTGAAACTTGCATACAACTGTGCTAGACCGAGAGGTCTCAACGGCAACCCGAAAAAAAAACTGAAATATGTCTATTTACCAGGAAAAGGAAACTGGGTCTTTTCGAGGAACCGGTTTCCTTGAACAGGACAATCAACATTTCCAATAAGGTTAAATATCTGGGAGTGATTTTAGATAGGAAACTTAATTGGAGGGACCACATCCAGGAAAGAGCAAACAAAGCTCATAGATGTTGGGCAAAGTGTAAAAGAGCTATAGGCTCTAAATGGGGTTTCAATCCTAACATGATACACTGGCTATACAAAAGCGTGATTAGACCTGTTCTAACTTACGCGTCAATAGTCTGGTGGACAGCCATGGATAAAAAGTGTAATATTAAAATACTACAGAAAGTCCAACGAATGTGCTGCTTAAGCTTCTGCGGGGCAATGAGGACAACACCAACTAGGGCACTAGAGACATTACTATTTCTTCACCCAATAGACATTCAGATTCGGTATGAAGCAACCGTCGCGGCCTTAAGGCTTAGGGCAACGGACGAGTGGTTAATCAAAGGCCACGCTACATACCATCAAAGAATCTTACAGGTAACAACGGGAGAATCAATAGAAAACTTTGTATCGGACCGGATATCTGAATCTATTGTAGCTGCCTCTTGTTAAAAAATTAATCCCAAACAGAGACTCGTGGATCGATGGATTCCCATCACAGATGCCGACTGGTAACTGTTGTTACACAGATGGTTCAGTGTTGGGGGAGAGAGTAGGACTGGGTCTTTTTTATCGAAGAAACAAACACCAAAATCTCTTTCCGCCTGACCGATCACACTACGATCCTACAAGCAGAGGTCCGGGCGATTACAGAGTGTCTGAATTGGTTAAATGCTAACACGAGACCGGCTATCGTAAACGCCCTAACGGACAGTAAGATAGCTATTAACACTATAACATCCAAAACAGTAACTTCAAGAACTGTATTGGAATGTATAAACTCAATCAACAACTACTCTCAACACGGCTTAGTTCGCATTATATGGGTACCAGGCCATAACGGAGTTAGAGGTAACGAGATAGCAAACTCACTCGCTAGAACAGGCAGGGAATTAGCAGCAGTAAACTTAGACAATCCACTGCCGCTAGAAGCGTCATGTCTAATGTTAAAGACATGGGCAAAAAATCCCCATATATCCTTATAGAACGAAGAGGGCGTAGGGAAAACCACCAAAATCCTGTGGGGTGACCAAAATGAGATAAAAACGAAGAATCTTTTATTTGCTAGGCAAGAAGGAGATCAGTGAGGTGACAGGCATTCTTACGGGGCACCTGGGCCTACAAGCTCATCTATACAAGATAGGTTGCAAAGAAAACAGCATATGCAGGGCGTGCAGGGAAGACGGCGAAACTTTGGTACATATTCTCTGTATATGCCCAGCGTTTGCTTACCAAATTTTAGGGAGCGACACTACACCAGACATTAGTCAGATCATGGTAAATGATATAAAACAGTTAAAGAATTTCATAAAGGCTACAGAATTTCAATTATAACAGACTGTTTAACTGCACGTCTTCCTCGGTAAAACCCCTCTGACTAGAGCGCAAAACAGGCCTATACTGGCTTAAATGCATGCCCAAAAGGGCTTGAGGCGAAATTGTTTTTGCCCCTCTTTTTCAACCTAACCTAACCTACTAAGTAAATATCCCTGTAATGTTAGTGTTTTTGGAGAGTCTGAACTGTCTACTCCATAGAACCCATATAATTATTTTTAAGTAAACTTTTGATCTCCACTGTCAGTTGGAGTTAACGGCCACTGCGGCAAATTTTTAAATATATGTTGCACTAACTGACTGGAAGTAAATAAGCAACAAATTGATTTGCAAATTTGGTTGCCAAGCTGATGCAAATTAGGCATCGACACAGTTCGTCTTGAAATCGCGCCGGCGAAATTTTAAAGTGCTCCCCAGTGACAAGTGAAAATTAAAGACAATAATAATAAGTGAAGATTTAAATTAACAAACATAATTACAGAACATTTTCACACAACAAGGTTAGGTTAGGTTAAAGGATGTGTGGCTGTGTAAAAACAACAACCACTCCACTCGGAGACCTACTGGCCCATTGTGATCATCCTAGTTTAGAAAAAAAAAAAGTGGAAGTAAGGTAAGAAAGATAGTTAGTGTAGAATATAAGATTTAGAAGAATTAGAAGAGCTAGTGGGTTTGCGTCCACGGTGTAATCAGCGTGTCGTCCTTAGCCATTTTAGTCTTCTGGCTAATTGAAGAATGACTGCTGGTTCTGTTTCGGAGAGGCATGACAGGTCAGGCAGTAAGTGCTTACCCAGAAGCCTATGTCTTACTCCGATAAGGGTAGGACAATGACAGAGTAAGTGTTCCACCGTTTCTGTTTCTTCCTCGTCCTGACATAGCCTGCAGTATTCAGTGTCGTCACCCCCCCCCCCCCATTTTGAAGTCATGGCCTTTATGTTGCAATGACCTGTAATTAGACCCACCACAAGCTTCAAGTCCAACTTCGTCATGGACAAGAGTGACCGTGATCTCCGTTCGGAGTTCACCGGCCAAATCTTTTGGAGATGATGCATCCCCTTCCAGATAGCCAGTTCTGTTGAATTCTTCCAAGGTAGTGTTTATGCAGTACTTGAAAGAAGTGGCATAAAGGTGGCTTCACTGAGCTCTCGATCTCTAGATCTACTGACTCAGATCCGCGTCTGGCCAATTCATCAGCAGATTCATTGCCTGATATGTTGCAGTGTCCAGGGACCCAACAGAGCTTGACAACTGACTTAAACTTTTCCAGGGCATACTTGCACTCCAGAACAGCCATAGACTTGATTGTGAAAGAATTTAGAGCTTTTAGGGCCGCTTGACTATCGACATATATAGTCACCGGTCCATCCCGTTCGTTAATTCTATTATTCAGCAGTTCTATGGCCATTCTGACAGCAAATATTTCTGCCTGAAAAACGCTGCAATCGCTGTTTAGCCTGAAGGATCTTCGGATACTTAGGCTTTCACAGTAGACTCCAGCACCCGTTCCACTTTCCATCTTTGAACCATCAGTATAGACAGCTATACCGTCGAAAGGTGGAGTGCCACGGGACCAGATATCCCTGTTTGGTATGCGGATGTCAAGTAAATCAAAGCTGTGCCTAGGGAGTATATAGTCACTAGCTATAGCCTGATTACTTACGTTTTCCACATACTTAAGAATGACAGAGTGCCCGAAGGGTTGATTCCGCCATTGTCCCAATTCGTTGAGTCGCAGGGCACACCTAGCAGCTAGTTCCTCTACAAATAAGCCTAGAGGCTTTAAGTTGAGTAGGGTGTCTAGAGCGGATTGTGGCGTGCTCCTGACCGCTCCTGTAATTAGTAGCGATGCGACTCTTTGTACTTTGTCAATATTCTTGCTGAAGGTGGTTTTCCGTAAGGAATGCCACCACACAAGTCCGCCATAGGTTAGGATTGGTCGGTTCACACAACAAACATCATCAAAATATTTATTCAACATATATACAACACGAAGAACGTTCAATCATAAAAAATCATTACGCAATTAACAATAAAAGATATTAATTTTTACACAGAAAACCATACATACAAACTACATGAATTCCAAAAAAAAAAATCATAAATTTATATGAATTTTCACACAAAAAATGCAACAAAGATAACACTCATTATTATATTTAAACAACACATAAACATAATTTGAATTTGCCACATAAAAACCAAAACCACTGAAAATTAAAACAAATCAATAAAGATTGTACATAAATTGAATTTTAAATATAAAATAAACGTCTTGTTAATAAAAATGGCATCCCAAAGGTAAAATAATAAAACATTTGATCCTTCAACGCCGGATTAAAGTGCAGTTTTTTAAATAACTAAAAACGAAAAAAATACATATACATGTACATACATTAGTGCGTGACAAACAAAATGTTCATCGAACATATAAAAAAGAAGAAGTTAAAAAGTTTTACAACAAACAACAAAGAACCGTGAGTACATATGTTACATATGTAACAGAAGTACAAGATCGAAAGAAAGAAAGAAAATAGAAATAAAAGGAACCGTTAGTGAAAAAAATTGAACGAATAAATACAAAGCGGAACAAAAGAGAATAATGAACCAAAGGGTTCCTTAACAGTGTAACAAAAAATGTTTTCATAACAAATTACAAAATAAAAAAAAATAGATTATTAAAAAATATTACAGTGGTAAACATTTAACGATGGTACAAAATACAAAAAAGAAGAACAGTGGCGAAAAGTGGAAAAAATTACAAAAAAAAACTGGAAAAATTAGTGTTATTGCTAAATGTGACCCTACAAAAGGAATTGTACAAAATATATTTAAAATTACAAAAAAATAAAAATTATTATTACCCACAAACCATTAAAAAGAACATTTTTACAAAAAGAGACCCAGCATATTCGAGGAGAAGGACGCAAAAAGCCAAGAAGAGGCTCAGAAATTCGTCAAAGTGAGTACTTGTGGAAAGTTTTTGTATTTTTAAAGACACAAAAAGTATATTTGTCTCTGGCAGATCATTAATATTTGTCCTGAGCCATATATGCAAAATTCTTTGGCACTTTTTTGGAATCTGCTGCTTGCACCATTGACATTTTTTTCGTGCAATTTTCGGGAATATTAACCTAAAAATTGGCAAAAAATTACATTTTTGATGGTTTGGTCCGACGGACATTAATATAAAAGACTCACAAAAAAAAGTGGACATTTTTTGGAAAGTTGGCGTCATTACAAATATATAAACGCCATTTTTTTCTTGGAAATAAGCTGAACGTAGAGTTCAGGCCATATTTGTACATACAGTTTTCTATATGGAAATTTTTTGGAAAGTTGGCGTCACTACGAATACATAAACTTTATATCTCAAAGTATACATATACATATTGGAAAAACATAACGCCGTAAACTACATAGCGCCATATTTAAAAGCAAATACATAGCGAATTTAATAACAAAGTCTGGTGACATCGACCTATGCCATAAATCCTAACCTCTGTGATATATTAAAGTTCTCTACGCAATTGTTGAAGTCTGATGGGCAGACAAAATCAACATTTTTGAAACATTTTTTATCAGCGTCTGGTGGACAGACGGAATTTAATCAACAATATTATCTTCATAAATTTTTTAATTAATTTAATTAATTTTCAGCTTTTTTTTGTTTTATCTTGCTTTGATCTAAAATATTCTAAACTTTTTGCAATAATTTTGGGAATTCTTTTGGATAAAAAGGCTTCGACCCAGAAATTTTTCATTTTTTGGAATATTTTCGGAATTTTTTACATTTGGAGAACTTTTTGAAAACAATATCTGGGGTTTTGACCCAAAATTATTTTTGTTCACCGAAATTTTTTATTTCGTTGCTGAATAGCATCGTAGCGCACTTAGAATATTTGTCGCTTTAGAGAAATATTCAGACACTACTTTAAACAAACTTACTTTTGGAGAAAAGTTTAAATTGGAAAAGCCATAAAAGCTTTCTAACAAAGGATATCATAGGAGATTATATGCATTTTTGAAATTTGTATTTTTCGGAATTTTACGACAACCCAGCAAACATTTTCTACTTTGACATACATATTGGTGGATAGACGGAGCTGTCCATTAATTACTCTACAATTTTCTGACTCATTTTTTGTATATATGACATTTGATTTTTTTTGTATATATATTTTTTTCTTCATTCGTTTTTCTTGAAGCGGAATATTTTTTCTCATTTATAATCGGATAAAGCTTCTCTTAGTTGACCTTTCGCTCATCCAACTATATTCGAATACGTTTAAGGACGAATTCTGGAAAATAAATTTCTCCAGATTTTGGATTGAAAATACAGTTTTTCAATCAATCGAAGTGTTCCCAAAAATTTATATTTTTCAAATTCTTTCGGTAGTTTTTGAAAATATTGACCCAATAGGTAATTCGTTGCAAATTTTAAAGAAAGGTACTTTCTCGCTTTCGAACCACAAAAAGTTGAAGAAAAGTTGATTTTCTAAACAAAGTAATAAAACCAAATTTTTGAAAGGCAATAAACCAAATTTTTGAAACAACTAAGAAGATGGACAAACCACTATGCGACAAATTCGCTAACAGCGTCAACGACTTGTTGGATTTTATTTCGATTTTTTCAATTATCAGCCCAGAGGATACTGTGGACACTTTGGAAACTACACGTTTGGAATTGAATTCAAATTGGAGTCAAGTAAGGAGAGCTTATATCGATTGCAGATAGCATGAAGGAGAAAAGGTTATTAATAAAAACAAGTTCAGGAAAAATTACATGGAGGCGATGGACGCATATAAAAAGGCTTTAAGTGCCGTCAACATTCAATTACAGAATGTTCGAGAAAAACAGATGTTGGAACAAACAAAACGAGAGTCATTAACGGCACAGCAGGGACAGGATATGGATTTTGCTTCCGTATCTCGCTTACCACCATGCAATACGGACACCTTTAAAGGAGGATATCGAGAATGGCCCACATTTAGAGACTTTATATAAAAGGATCAAAGCTAAGCAACGTAGAAAAATTATTTCACTTGAAACAAAAAAACCACTGGGGAAGCAAAGGAAATTATTATTCACGTGCCATTGACTAATGATGGATTTGAACTTGCATGTAAAAATCTTACTGATAGGTATGAAAATAAACGGATGCAAGTAAATGAGGAGATAAAAATACTTTTTAATCTACCTGGAGTTTCTGCCGATTCAAGTCAAGTCATTCGATACAAAAATTACAACGAACTGTCAACAGCTGTATACAGACCTTGGAATTGCTAGAAGTCGATGTCAAAGGGTGGTATCCTCTTCTAATATACATTTGCTCTTCAAAATTACCAAGAAATTTTCTAGGACACTTCGAGAAATCACTGTAAAATGCTCCCAGAATGGGAGCAATTCGACAGATTTTAACGAACAAATTCAAAACAATGGAATCCGTTGGAAATATAAAGCCTACGACTTCGAAATTTTGTCAGCAGAAACAACCCACTTACAACAAACCCAGATTTTCGAATACATTTCAAACAAATGTCACAAATAATACGAATAATTTGGGAGGAAGGCAAAAATCTAATCAGTATCAACAACAGAACCGTACGAATAAAAATACAACAAATGCCCAAACATGCCAAGTGTGCAAGGCTAGTCACTTTGTAAGAGATTGCACGGAGTTTTTAAGAAAAAATGCAAATGATAGAATTCATATCGTGAAAACATCTCATTTGTGTTATAATTGCTTGTCAGCGCACCATGGTGTAAAGGATTGTAAAAGTCGATTTGGATGTCGAACTGGCACAATGAGACATCATACTTTGTTACATAAGGGAACGGAAACCCAATATACAAATACATACCTAGCTAGAGTGGAGACACGACCTAGAACAAGTGCCGCCGCTCAAACAACAGAAATATAGTCCACACCAAACTTAGAACCAGCTACAGTTACAACGTTTTCCCTTCAAGATAAACAAATTAGTCAGCAACAATCTTGAGGTACACTATTCTTTACAGCCATGGTGCAGATAGAAACCAGAGGACAACTTTACGATGCCAGAGCGCTCATAGACTCTGGATCACAATCAACATTTATTTCGGAAAAACTTAAAAATCTTCTGAAGTTGCCAACAAGGAGCAGCTTAGTTCATGTTGCTGGCTTAAGTCAATTCGTTGCAGAGACATCAACGAAATCTTTACCTTACGATCCAAATTGGACCCTTGCTTTAAACTGGAAGTTTGGGCTCCAGTTTTAAAGAATTTACCATCAAATCTACCACCACAAAACTTACACAAATCACAACTTAGAGATTTAACATCATTGGAACTTGCTGATCCGAAATTCTACATTAGCTGACCAATTGATTTACTATCGGTATGGATATAGGACCTTTGATATTTACGCTTGGGATTCCAATGAAAACTTATGGATCAATTTTAACTGATATTACAAAATTTGGATGGATTGTAGGAGGACCCATTCCTAGAAATGCTATCCAACTAAAATAAATTTTATTGTTAAACACAACTTCCATTGAGAAAATACTTACACGTTTTTGGGGAGGTGGAAGAGACCCCTAAAAATGTTTTACGGTCAGAAGAAGACCAATATTGCGAATCGAATTTCATTGACACAACAATACGGAACAAAAATGGAAGATGTGTTGTGACTCTCCCATTTAAAAATGCGAGGAATTGGGAACTTCTAGAAATATTGCTTTAGCTCAATTCTATCGAATGGAGAGGAAAGTACAGTACGACAATTCGATACTCGAGTACCTCGAACTTGGCCACATGAGGAAAATTAACCCAAATGAAATTAACGATATGCCCAGTTATTACCTGCCACATCACGCAGTTATAAAACCAGACCATATTACCACAAAGTTAAGGGTCGTATTTAACGCTTCGTGCCCCTCATTGAATAAACAAGTCTAAACGACATACTATTTCCTGGACCCACATTACACCATGGTACAATGATATCAAGGTAGGGCTATGATACCATATGATTTTAATTTTTTTATTTTCTTGGCTTAATATGTCATCTTTATTTGTTTATGTATGTGTTTTCTTTTCAACAACAAAAAAATTTTTCAGAAAATATTCAAATTTGGGTGTTTTCAAAATGTTTATTTCAACGTATGCATCGAAAAAATCTAGAGTTTTTGTAGCGAAATAATCTTTAGAGAAATATAGTACTTGATTTTGAAAAGAATTGTTGACCTTTCATTCAGTTATCGCGTTTTTCATTTATTTATTCAAAATAAATGCAACAAGTTGTTTGATTTTTTATTGTTTTGATACTAATTCTGACATTACAAGCCAAACAGGTAGACCTCCATACTTGCAATTTTTTCAAAGTTGACCTACCTTCTCTTCATTGTACCATGCTTGGTACTACAAATTTTGAAATGGAGATTTTTCAAATATGCATTTAACGCCGACATAACAAAGATGTATCGGCAAATACTTTTAGACGCAAGTCAAACAAAATATCAAGGATTTTATTCAGGAAATCACCATCAGATTGAGGATTACGAATTACTAACAGTGACCTTTGGAGTAAATTGCGCGCCGTTTTTGGCATTGAGAACTCTCATTAAGTTAGCAGAAGATGTTAAAGATTCGCATCCTAGAGCAGCGGATATAATATTGAATAATTTTTATGTTGATGATGTACTGGCTGGGGGCCATACATTAGAGGAATCAATCATGGCCAGAAAGAAGTTAGTAGCTGCATTTGACTCAGCTGGATTTACTCTAATGAAATGGGCTTCAAATGAACACAATGTATTCAAAGATATTCCGGAAGAAAATTTACTTCCACTGAATTGGTTAGATATTTCTGAGGATGCTTCCACAAAAACATTGAGGATTCGATGGAATATTTCCGGTGATTTTTTCTCTTTTACGCCACCACAAATGGAAAATTAAGAAAGACATACAAAAAGAGGAGTTCTATCAACAATAGCCAAATTGTTTGACCCTTGTGGATGGCTGGCGCCAGTGGTGGTTGTAGCAAAACTTATAATGCAGCAAATCTGGCTGGACAAAATTGATTGGGATGAAACGTTGAAGCCTTTGACCCAAATAAACTGGAAAAATTTCGTGAAAAATAGCCAAAATATAGAAAAACTTAAAGTACCAATATGGATTCAATACATCTTAGACAGTAC
Source organism: Musca domestica (assembly GCF_030504385.1). Lineage (NCBI taxonomy): Eukaryota > Metazoa > Arthropoda > Insecta > Diptera > Muscidae > Musca > Musca domestica. Next base: position 3,042,089 of record NW_026712410.1, on the reverse strand, counting down.
GGTGGAAATTCATGGCTTTTGTGATGCCTCAGAAAACGCATATGGAGCAGCAATATACATTCGAGTCGAAAATGCTGACAAAAGCGTACATACATTCTTGTTAGCTGCAAAGACTCTGGTAGCTCCGATCAAAAAACTCTCTATTCCTAGACTCGAATTATGTGGCGCAGTTCTGTTGTCCAAACTGGCAGTATCGATAACGAGTAATCTACAAATTTCTCACTATACGACCCAATTTTGGACAGATTCCACGATTGGTTGGCATCGTGAGAGCCAATGGAAGATTGGTACAACTTACTGCCTTAACATACAATGAAGGTCATCCTATAATTATGCCACATGGAGCAATCTTTAGCCAGTTGTTGGTGGACTTTGTTCATAAACTCACTTTGCATAGCGGAAATCAGTTGATGACTCGAATAATAAGGTCCGAATTCTGGATATTTGGATTGAAGTCGCTGGTCAAGAAAACTCTTCGTCACTGTAAAATATGCATTATACATAAAAAAGGACGCAGGAACAAATAACGGCATCACTTCCACCCAAACGAACTTTTCTGTCCAGACCCTTCACAAATACTGGTGTCGATTTTGCGGGACCCTTCAGCTTCAAAAGTTATTCTGGAAGAGCTTGTTTTATCACAAAAGGTTATGTGTGTCTTTTTGTATGCTTTGCGACCAAGGCAATACATTTAGAGCCTACAAGCGACCTTTCAACTCAAGCATTTCGTGCCGCGTTTTCAAGATTCGTTAACCGTCTTGTATTTATTCCGACTATGGAACCAATTTCGTTGGAGCTGTCGATTTAATAAGAAGAGATAGAATTGCGCTTATTAAAAGCCTCCAAACAAATAGAATTGACAGCAATTTTTACCAAAATCTTAGTTGGGAATTCATCCCACCTGGTGCGCCGCACATGGGTGGCTTATGGGAAGCAGGAGTTAAGTCATTTAAACTTCATTTAAAGAAAAGTATTCCAAAATTAACTTTACGTTTGAGGAATTGATAACATTTCTAGCCGGAATAGAAGCTTGTCTGAATTCGCGACCATTAAGTCCATCTAGCGACGACCCTAATGATTTGTCACCCTTGACCCGGTCATTGTCTTATAGGGACATCAATGCTTGCTCCAGCGGGGCCCGATGTTTCAGACACAGACATAAATTTAGTAAATAGGTGGAAAGGACTCAGAGTGATTTCTCAATATTTTTGTAACAGATGGAAGTTAGAATATTTGCATGAACTCCATCGGAGAACCAAATGGAAATACCAAAGAAACAATGTTAAAGAAGGAGATTTAGCAGTGATTATATATATACATATATATATATATATATATATATATATATATATATATATATATATATATATATATATATATATATATATATATATATATAAATAATTGAAATTCTCTTTTTTCAAAATTTACGAAATGAAATGTCCCTACTTTCGACGTTTCTGAAAGTTCTCCTCGTCAGCTTTACAATGTTACCTTCCATATGGATATATACATATATAATTTTTTTCTCTATTTTCAATTTTTTTTCTCTACTTTAAAAATATATACATATATATATATATATATATATATATATATATATATATATATCGAACTTTCAGAAACGTCGAAAGTTGGGACATTTCATTTCGTAAATTTATACACTCCATCTTGTAAAGGAGGGTATATTAACTTTATCATTCCTTAAATATTCGTCGTAGATCCCATAAAGTATATATATTCATAATCAGCATCAAATTCTTAGTCGATTTAACGATGTCCGTCTGCCCGTCTGTCTCTAAAAACGGGTCCCTGTACGTGTGGCAAAACATGCCATGTATAGGTCCACTTTTTGGTATAGCCCCCATATAAAGGTACCTCCCGATATTCGGTATTTTTATTATTTTTACCAAAGTTTTTCACGGATTTGTCTGAAAATTGGTATTTGTTGGTCATAATGGGTCCTAGATCGTGTGGCGAAACATTGCATGTATGGGTCCACGATTTTGTATAGCCCCCATATAATGGTACCTCCCGATATTCGGTAATTTGATGATTTTTGCTACATTTTTTCACGGATTTGTCTGAAAATTGGTATTTCTAGGTCATAATGGGTTCTAGCTCCTTTGGCGAAACATTGCATGTGTAGGTCCACGATTTGGTATAGCCCCCATATAACGGTACCTCCCGATATTCGGTATTTTTATGGTTTTTGCCACATTTCTTCTAATGTTTCCTTTACCCTAAGGTGGAGGGTATTAAAGTTTGGCCCGGCCAAACTTAATGTCTTTTAATCGTTTTATTAACAAGATGTTTATTTACTATTTAAAATTCAATTTATGTATAATCTTTATTGATTTGTTTTAATTTTCAGTGGTTTTGGTTTTTATGTGGCAAATTGAAATTATGTTTATGTGTTGTATAAATATAATAATGAGTGTTATCTTTCTTGTATTTTTTGTGTGAAAATTCATGTAAATTTATATATGTTTTTTTTTTGAAATTTATGTAGTTTTGATGTATGGTTTTCTGTGTAAAAATTATTATCTTTTTTGTAAATTGTGTAATGATTGTTTATGGCTGAACGTTCTTCATGTTGTATATTTGTTGAATAAATATTTTGATGATGTTTGTTGTGTGTTATGTTTGTTGTGTGAAAATGTTCTGTAATTATGTTTGTTAATTTAAATCTTCACTTATTATTGTCTTTAATTTTCACTTGTCACTGGGGAGCACTTTAAACTTTCGCGGGCGCGATTTCAAGACAACCAAATTTGCAAATCAATTTGTTGCTTATTTACTTCCAGTCAGTTAGTGCAACATATATTTAAAAATTTGCCGCAGTGGCCGTTAACTCCAACTGACAGTGGAGATCAAAAGATTACGCACTAGTAAACATTTCTGGGCCCCGAGTGATAAGTGTAAATCTTCAATTCCACTTGCTCCATACAATTTTCGGCAGCTGCCATGTTCCGAATCGGTCCAGCGAACACAATTCCCAGTTGTGTGTTGAACGACAATGTTAATTTGGCAGCAGGCATGTTCCGGTTCAGTCAAGCGGGCATGTTTTTCAATTATTTATTCAAAATAAATGCAACAAGTTGTTTGATTTTTTATTGTTTTGATACTAATTCTGACATTACAAGCCAAACAGGTAGACCTCCATACTTGCAATTTTTTCAAAGTTGGCCTACCTTCTCTTCATTGTACCATGCTCGGTACTACAAATTTTGAAATGGAGATTTTTCAAATATGCATTTAACGCCGACATAACAAAGATGTATCGGCAAATACTTTTAGACGCAAGTCAAACAAAATATCAAAGGATTTTATTCAGAAAATCACCATCAGACCCCATTGAGGATTACGAATTACTAACAGTGACCTTTGGAGTAAATTGCGCGTCGTTTTTGGCATTGAGAACTCTCATTAAGTTAGCAGAAGATGTTAAAGATTCGCATCCTAGAGCAGCGGATATAATATTGAATAATTTTTATGTTGATGATGTACTGGCTGGGGGCCATACATTAGAGGAATCAATCATGGCCAGAAAGAAGTTAGTAGCTGCATTTGACTCAGCTGGATTTACTCTAATGAAATGGGCTTCAAATGAACACAATGTATTCAAAGATATTCCGGAAGAAAATTTACTTCCACTGAATTGGTTAGATATTTCTGAGGATGCTTCCACAAAAACATTGGGGATTCGATGGAATATTTCCGGTGATTTTTTCTCGTTTACGCCACCACAAATGGAAAATTAAGAAATACATACAAAAAGAGGAGTTCTATCAACAATAGCCAAATTTTTTGACCCTTGTGGATGGCTGGCGCCAGTGGTGGTTGTAGCAAAACTTATAATGCAGCAAATCTGGCTGGACAAAATTGATTGGGATGAAACGTTGAAGCCTTTGACCCAAATAAACTGGAAAAATTTCGTGAAAAATAGCCAAAATATAGAAAAACTTAAAGTACCAATATGGATTCAATACATCTTAGACAGTACGGTGGAAATTCATGGCTTTTGTGATGCCTCAGAAAACGCATATGGAGCAGCAATATACATTCGAGTCGAAAATGCTGACAAAAGCGTACATACATTCTTGTTAGCTGCAAAGACTCTGGTAGCTCCGATCAAAAAACTCTCTATTCCTAGACTCGAATTATGTGGCGCAGTTCTGTTGTCCAAACTGGCAGTATCGATAACGAGTAATCTACAAATTTCTCACTATACGACCCAATTTTGGACAGATTCCACGATTGGTTGGCATCGTGAGAGCCAATGGAAGATTGGTACAACTTACTGCCTTAACATACAATGAAGGTAATCCTATAATTATGCCACATGGAGCAATCTTTAGCCAGTTGTTGGTGGACTTTGTTCATAAACTCACTTTGCATAGCGGAAATCAGTTGATGACTCGAATAATAAGGTCCGAATTCTGGATATTTGGATTGAAGTCGCTGGTCAAGAAAACTTTTCGTCACTGTAAAATATGCATTATACATAAAAAAGGACGCAGGAACAAATAACGGCATCACTTCCACCCGAACGAACTTTTCTGTCCAGACCCTTCACAAATACTGGTGTCGATTTTGCGGGACCCTTCAACTTCAAAAGTTATTCTGGAAGAGCTTGTTTTATCACAAAAGGTTATGTGTGTCTTTTTGTATGCTTTGCGACCAAGGTAATACATTTAGAGCCTACAAGCGACCTTTCAACTCAAGCATTTCGTGCCGCGTTTTCAAGATTCGTTAACCGTCTTGTATTTATTCCGACTATGGAACCAATTTCGTTGGAGCTGTCGATTTAATAAAAAGAGATAGAATTGCGCTTATTAAAAGCCTCCAAACAAATACAATTGACAGCAATTTTTACTAAAATCTTAGTTGGGAATTCATCCCACCTGGTGCGCCGCAAATGGGTGGCTTATGGGAAGCAGGAGTTGAGTCATTTAAACTTCATTTAAAGAAAAGTATTCCAAAAATGAACTTTACGTTTGAGGAATTGATAACATTTCTAGCCGGAATAGAAGCTTGTCTCAATTCGCGACCATTAAGTCCATCTAGCGACGACCCTAATGATTTGTCACCCTTGACACCCGGTCATTTTCTTATAGGGACATCAATGCTTGCTCCAGCGGGGCCCGATGTTTCAGACACAGACATAAATTTAGTAAATAGGTGGAAAGGACTCAGAGTGATTTCTCAATATTTTTGTAACAGATGGAAGTTAGAATATTTGCATGAACTCCATCGAAGAACCAAATGGAAATACCCAAAAAACAATGTTGAGGGAGATTTAGCAGTGATTATATATATATATATATATATATATATATATATATATATATATATATATATATATATATATATATATATATATATATATATATATATACTTTCAGAAACGTCGACAAATATCCCTCCTAGATATGGCACAGTGAAATTCCAGCTAACTCGTAAAATTTATATTTAAATCTACTTGTTTTATTATTTTACCTTTGGGATGCCTTTTATACACTCCACCTTGTAAAGGAGGGTATATTAACTTTGTCATTCCGTTTCTAACATCCTTAAATATTCGTCGTAGACCCCATAAAGTATATATATTCATAATCAGCATCAAATTCTTAGTCGCTTTAAACGATGTCCGTCTGTCTGCCTGTCTCTAAAAACGGGTCCCTGTACGTGTTGCAGAACATGCCATGTATAGGTCCACTTTTTGGTATAGCCCCCATATAAAGGTACCTCCCGATATTCGGTATTTTGATTATTTTTGCCACATTTTTTCACGGATTTGTCTGAAAATTGGTATTTGTTGGTCATAATGGGTCCTAGTTCGTGTGGCGAAACATTGTATGTATGGGTCCACGTTTTGGTATAGTCCCCATAGGGAGGGAGGTACCGTTATATGGGGGCTATACCAAATCGTGGACCTACACATGCAATGTTTCACGAAAGGAGCTAGAACCCATTATGACCTAGAAATACCAATTTTCAGACAAATCCGTGAAAAAAATGTGGCAAAAATCATCAAATTACCGAATATCGGGAGGTACCATTATATGGGGGCTATACAAAATCGTGGACCCATACATGCAATGTTTCGCCACCGGAGCTGGAACCCATTATGACCAATAAATACCAATTTTTAGACAAATCCGTGAAAAAATGTGGCTAAAATCATCAAATTACCGAATATCGGGAGGTACCATTATATGGGGGCTATGCCAAAAAGTGGACCTATAATTTTAATGACTCGCCGCACGAACTGGGACCCATTATGATCTACAACTACCAATTTTCAGAGAAATTCGTAAAAAATGTGTCAAAAATCACCAAAATACCGAATATTGGGAGATACCGTTATATGGGGACTATACCAAAACGTGGACCCATACATACAATGTTTCGCCACACGAACTAGGACCCATTATGACCAACAAATACCAATTTTCAGACAAATCCGTGAAAAAATGTGGCAAAAATAATCAAAATACCGAATATCGGGAGGTACCTTTATATGGGGGCTATACCAAAAAGTGGACCTATACATGGCATGTTCTGCCACACGTACAGGGACCCGTTTTTAGAGACAGGCAGACAGACGGACATCGTTAAAGCGACTAAGAATTTGATGCTGATTATGAATATATATACTTTATGGGGTCTACGACGAATATTTAAGGATGTTAGAAACGGAATGACAAAGTTAATATACCCTCCTTTACAAGGTGGAGTGTATAAAAGGCATCCCAAAGGTAAAATAATAAAACAAGTAGATTTAAATATAAATTTTACGAGTTAGCTGGAATTTCACTGTGCCATATCTAGGAGGGATATTTTGTCGACGTTTCTGAAAGTATATATATATATATATATATATATATATATACATATATATATATATATATATATATATATATATATATATATATATATATATATATATATATATATATATATATATATAATCACTGCTAAATCTCCCTCAACATTGTTTTTTGGGTATTCCATTTGGTTCTTCGATGGAGTTCATGCAAATATTCTAACTTCCATCTGTTACAAAAATATCCTAGGGGGAACACGCCTATAGATGTGGAATTAGGGGCGGACACATACAACGCGATTCGCAAAAGTGGGTGTGTGGCGGTTGGATTGACCGAACCGGAACATGCCTGCTGCCGAAAATTAACATTGTCGTTCAACACACAACTGGGAATTGTGTTCGCTGGACAGATTCGGAACATGGCGGCTGCCGAAAATTGTATGGAGCAAGTGGAATTGAAGATTTACACTTATCACTCGGGGCCCAGAAATGTTTACTAGTGCGTAAACTTTTGATCTTCACTGTCAGTTGGAGTTAACGGCCACTGCGGCAAATTTTTAAATATATGTTGCACTAACTGACTGGAAGTAAATAAGCAACAAATTGATTTGCAAATTTGGTTGCCAAGCTGATGCAAATTAGGCATCAACACAGTTCGTCTTGAAATCGTGCCCGCGAAAGTTTAAAGTGCTCCCCAGTGACAAGTTAAAATTAAAGACAATAATAAGTGAAGATTTAAATTAACAAACATAATTACAGAACATTTTCACACAACAAACATAACACACAACAAACATCATCAAAATATTTATTCAACAAATATACAACATGAAGAACGTTCAGCCATAAAAATCATTACACAATTTACAAAAAAGATAATAATTTTTACACAGAAAACCATACATCAAAACTACATAAATTTCAAAAAAAAAAAAAAAACATATATAAATTTACATGAATTTTCACACAAAAAATACAAGAAAGATAACACTCATTATTATATTTAAACAACACATAAACATAATTTCAATTTGCCACATAAAAACCAAAACCACTGAAAATTAAAACAAATCAATAAAGATTGTACATAAATTGAATTTTAAATAGTTTATAAACGTCTTGTTAATAAAACGATTAAAAAACATTAAGTTTAGCCGGGCCAAACTTTTAATACCTCCACCTTAGGGTAAAGGAAACATTAGAAGAAATGTGGCAAAAACCATAAAAATACCGAATATTGGGAGGTACCGTTATATGGGGGCTATACCAAATCGTGGACCTACACATGCAATGTTTCGCGAAAGGAGCTAGAACCCATTATGACCTAGAAATACCAATTTTCAGACAAATCCGTGAAAAAATGTGGCAAAAATCATCAAATTACCGAATATCGGGAGGTACCATTATATGGGGGCTATACAAAATCGTGGACCCATACATGCAATGTTTCGCCACACGAACTAGGACCCATTATGACCAACAAATACCAATTTTCAGACAAATCCGTGAAAAAATGTGGCAAAAATCATCAAATTACCGAATATCGGGAGGTACCATTATATGGGGGCTATACCAAAAAGTGGACCTATAATTTTAATGACTCGCCGCACGAACTGGGACCCATTATGATCTACAACTACCAATTTTCAGAGAAATTCGTAAAAAAAATGTGTCAAAAATCACCAAAATACCGAATATTGGGAGATACCGTTATATGGGGACTATACCAAAACGTGGACCCATACATACAATGTTTCGCCACACGAACTAGGTCCCATTATGACCAACAAATACCAATTTTCAGACAAATCCGTGAAAAAATGTGGCAAAAATAATCAAAATACCGAATATCGGGAGGTACCTTTATATGGGGGCTATACCAAAAAGTGGACCTATACATGGCATGTTCTGCAACACGTACAGGGACCCGTTTTTAGAGACAGGCAGACAGACGGACATCGTTAAAGCGACTAAGAATTTGATGCTGATTATGAATATATATACTTTATGGGGTCTACGGCGAATATTTAAGGATGTTAGAAACGGAATGACAAAGTTAATATACCCTCCTTTACAAGGTGGAGTGTATAAAAGGCATCCCAAAGGTAAAATAATAAAACAAGTAGATTTAAATATAAATTTTACGAGTTAGCTGTAATTTCACTGTGCCATATCTAGGAGGGATATTTTGTCGACGTTCTGAAAGTATATATATATATATATATATATATATATATATATATATATATATATATATATATATATATATATATATATATATATATATATATATATATATATATATATATATATATATATATATATATATATATATATATATATATATATATATATATATATATATATATATATATATATATATATATATATATATATATATATATATATATACTTTCAGAAACGTCGACAAAATATCCCACCTAGATATGGCACAGTGAAATTACAGCTAACTCGTAAAATTTATATTAAATCTACTTGTTTTATTATTTTACCTTGGGATGCCTTTTATACACTCCACCTTGTAAAGGAGGGTATATTAACTTTGTCATTCCGTTTCTAACATCCTTAAATATTCGTCGTAGACCCCATAAAGTATATATATTCATAATCAGCATCAAATTCTATATATATATATATATATATATATATATATATATATATATATATATATATATATATATATATATATACTTTCAGAAACGTCGACAAAAATATCCCTCCTAGATATGGCACAGTGAAATTCCAGCTAACTCGTAAAATTTATATTTAAATCTACTTGTTTTATTATTTTACCTTTGGGATGCCTTTTATACACTCCACCTTGTAAAGGAGGGTATATTAACTTTGTCATTCCGTTTCTAACATCCTTAAATATTCGTCGTAGACCCCATAAAGTATATATATTCATAATCAGCATCAAATTCTATATATATATATATATATATATATATATATATATATATATATATATATATATATATATATATATATATATATATATATATATATATACTTTCAGAAACGTCGACAAAATATCCCTCCTAGATATGGCACAGTGAAATTCCAGCTAACTCGTAAAATTTATATTTAAATCTACTTGTTTATTATTTTACCTTTGGGATGCCTTTTATACACTCCACCTTGTAAAGGAGGGTATATTAACTTTGTCATTCCGTTTCTAACATCCTTAAATATTCGTCGTAGACCCCATAAAGTATATATATTCATAATCAGCATCAAATTCTTAGTCGCTTTAACGATGTCCGTCTGTCTGCCTGTCTCTAAAAACGGGTCCCTGTACGTGTTGCAGAACATGCCATGTATAGGTCCACTTTTTGGTATAGCCCCCATATAAAGGTACCTCCCGATATTCGGTATTTTGATTATTTTTGCCACATTTTTTCACGGATTTGTCTGAAAATTGGTATTTGTTGGTCATAATGGGTCCTAGTTCGTGTGGCGAAACATTGTATGTATGGGTCCACGTTTTGGTATAGTCCCCATATAACGGTATCTCCCAATATTCGGTATTTTGGTGATTTTTGACACATTTTTTTTACGAATTTCTCTGAAAATTGGTAGTTGTAGATCATAATGGGTCCCAGTTCGTGCGGCGAGTCATTAAAATTATAGGTCCACTTTTTGGTATAGCCCCCATATAATGGTACCTCCCGATATTCGGTAATTTGATGATTTTTGCCACATTTTTTCACGGATTTGTCCGAAAATTGGTATTTGTTGGTCATAATGGGTCCTAGTTCGTGTGGCGAAACATTGCATGTATGGGTCCACGATTTTGTATAGCCCCCATATAATGGTACCTCCCGATATTCGGTAATTTGATGATTTTTGCCACATTTTTTCACGGATTTGTCTGAAAATTGGTATTTCTAGGTCATAATGGGTTCTAGCTCCTTTCGCGAAACATTGCATGTGTAGGTCCACGATTTGGTATAGCCCCCATATAACGGTACCTCCCAATATTCGGTATTTTTATGGTTTTTGCCACATTTCTTCTAATGTTTCCTTTACCCTAAGGTGGAGTATTAAAAGTTTGGCCCGGCTAAACTTAATGTTTTTAATCGTTTTATTAACAAGACGTTTATAAACTATTTAAAATTCAATTTATGTACAATCTTTATTGATTTGTTTTAATTTTCAGTCGTTTGGTTTTTATGTGGCAAATTGAAATTATGTTTATGTGTTGTTTAAATATAATAATGAGTGTTATCTTTCTTGTATTTTTTGTGTGAAAATTCATGTAAATTTATATATGTTTTTTTTTTTTTTTTTTTTTGAAATTTATGTAGTTTTGATGTATGGTTTTCTGTGTAAAAATTATTATCTTTTTTGTAAATTGTGTAATGATTTTTTATGGCTGAACGTTCTTCATGTTGTATATTTGTTGAATAAATATTTTGATGATGTTTGTTGTGTGTTATGTTTGTTGTGTGAAAATGTTCTGTAATTATGTTTGTTAATTTAAATCTTCACTTATTATTGTCTTTAATTTTAACTTGTCACTGGGGAGCACTTTAAACTTTCGCGGGCACGATTTCAAGACGAACTGTGTTGATGCCTAATTTGCATCAGCTTGGCAACCAAATTTGCAAATCAATTTGTTGCTTATTTACTTCCAGTCAGTTAGTGCAACATATATTTAAAAATTTGCCGCAGTGGCCGTTAACTCCAACTGACAGTGAAGATCAAAAGTTTACGCACTAGTAAACATTTCTGGGCCCCGAGTGATAAGTGTAAATCTTCAATTCCACTTGCTCCATACAATTTTCGGCAGCCGCCATGTTCCGAATCTGTCCAGCGAACACAATTTCCAGTTGTGTGTTGAACGACAATGTTAATTTTCGGTAGCAGGCATGTTCCGGTTCGGTCAATCCAACCGCCACACACCCACTTTTGCGAATCGCGTTGTATGTGTCCGCCCCTAATTCCACATCTATAGGCGTGTTCCCCCTAGGATATTTTTGTAACAGATGGAAGTTAGAATATTTGCATGAACTCCATCGAAGAACCAAATGGAAATACCCAAAAAACAATGTTGAGGGAGATTTAGCAGTGATTATATATATATATATATATATATATATATATATATATATATATATATATATATATATATATATATATATATATATATATATCTATATGTATATATATATATATATATATATATATATATATATATATGTATATATACTTTCAGAAACGTCGACAAAATATCCCTCCTAGATATGGCACAGTGAAATTCCAGCTAACTCGTAAAATTTATATTTAAATCTACTTGTTTTATTATTTTACCTTTGGGATGCCTTTTATACACTCCACCTTGTAAAGGAGGGTATATTAACTTTGTCATTCCGTTTCTAACATCCTTAAATATTCGTCGTAGACCCCATAAAGTATATATATTCATAATCAGCATCAAATTCTTAGTCGCTTTAACGATGTCCGTCTGTCTGCCTGTCTCTAAAAACGGGTCCCTGTACGTGTGGCAGAACATGCCATGTATAGGTCCACTTTTTGGTATAGCCCCCATATAAAGGTACCTCCCGATATTCGGTATTTTGATTATTTTTGCCACATTTTTTCACGGATTTGTCTGAAAATTGGTATTTGTTGGTCATAATGGGTCCTAGTTCGTGTGGCGAAACATTGTATGTATGGGTCCACGTTTTGGTATAGTCCCCATATAACGGTATCTCCCAATATTCGGTATTTTGGTGATTTTTGACACATTTTTTTACGAATTTCTCTGAAAATTGGTAGTTGTAGATCATAATGGGTCCCAGTTCGTGCGGCGAGTCATTAAAATTACAGGTCCACTTTTTGGTATAGCCCCCATATAATGGTACCTCCCGATATTCGGTAATTTGATGATTTTAGCCACATTTTTTCACGGATTTGTCTAAAAATTGGTATTTATTGGTCATAATGGGTTCCAGCTCCGGTGGCGAAACATTGCATGTATGGGTCCACGATTTTGTATAGCCCCCATATAATGGTACCTCCCGATATTCGGTAATTTGATGATTTTTGCCACATTTTTTCACGGATTTGTCTGAAAATTGGTATTTCTAGGTCATAATGGGTTCTAGCTCCTTTCGCGAAACATTGCATGTGTAGGTCCACGATTTGGTATAGCCCCCATATAACGGTACCTCCCAATATTCGGTATTTTTATGGTTTTTGCCACATTTCTTCTAATGTTTCCTTTACCCTAAGGTGGAGGGTATTAAAAGTTTGGCCCGGCTAAACTTAATGTTTTTAATCGTTTTATTAACAAGACGTTTATAAACTATTTAAAATTCAATTTATGTACAATCTTTATTGATTTGTTTTAATTTTCAGTGGTTTTGGTTTTTATGTGGCAAATTGAAATTATGTTTATGTGTTGTTTAAATATAATAATGAGTGTTATCTTTCTTGTATTTTTTGTGTGAAAATTCATGTAAATTTATATATGTTTTTTTTTTGAAATTTATGTAGTTTTGATGTATGGTTTTCTGTGTAAAAATTATTATCTTTTTGTAAATTGTGTAATGATTTTTTATGGCTGAACGTTCTTCATGTTGTATATTTGTTGAATAAATATTTTGATGATGTTTGTTGTGTGTTATGTTTGTTGTGTGAAAATGTTCTGTAATTATGTTTGTTAATTTAAATCTTCACTTATTATTGTCTTTAATTTTAACTTGTCACTGGGGAGCACTTTAAACTTTCGCGGGCACGATTTCAAGACGAACTGTGTTGATGCCTAATTTGCATCAGCTTGGCAACCAAATTTGCAAATCAATTTGTTGCTTATTTACTTCCAGTCAGTTAGTGCAACATATATTTAAAAATTTGCCGCAGTGGCCGTTAACTCCAACTGACAGTGGAGATCAAAAGTTTACGCACTAGTAAACATTTCTGGGCCCCGAGTGATAAGTGTAAATCTTCAATTCCACTTGCTCCATACAATTTTCGGCAGCCGCCATGTTCCGAATCTGTCCAGCGAACACAATTCCCAGTTGTGTGTTGAACGACAATGTTAATTTTCGGCAGCAGGCATGTTCCGGTTCGGTCAATCCAACCGCCACACACCCACTTTTGCGAATCGCGTTGTATGTGTCCGCCCCTAATTCCACATCTATAGGCGTGTTCCCCCTTAGGATCTGGGCCGGCGATGGCGTAATTAGTGAAGCCCCGAGTGGAGTCTTCCAAATGAGCCTCCGAATAAAGTCGCCTGGGGAGTTTGTCTCTCACCACCGCATTTACCTGCAGAGACCAGCTGCTGCTAATTCTTCTGGGTTGTATAGTGAATGTGGTTTGGCGAAACATTGCATGTGTAGGTCCACGATTTGGTATAGCCCCCATATAACGGTACCTCCCGATATTCGGTATTTTTATGGTTTTTGCCACATTTCTTCTAATATTTCCTTACCCTAAGGTGGAGGGTATTAAAAGTTTGGCCCGGCCAAACTTAATGTTTTTTAATCGTTTTATTAACAAGATGTTTATTTACTATTTAAAATTCAATTTATGTATAATCTTTATTGATTTGTTTTAATTTTCAGTGGTTTTGGTTTTTATGTGGCAAATTGAAATTATGTTTAATAGATGTTGTTTATCTTTCTTGTATTTTTTGTGTGAAAATTCATGTAAATTTATATATGTTTTTTTTTTTCTTTTTTTTTTTAAATTTATGTAGTTTTGATGTATGGTTTTCTGTGTAAAAATTATTATATTTTTTGTAAATTGTGTAATGATTTTTTATGGCTGAACGTTCTTCATGTTGTATATTTGTTGAATAATATTGATGTTTGATGATGTTTGTTGTGTGAAAATGTTCTGTAATTATGTTTGTTAATTTAAATCTTCACTTATTATTGTCTTTAATTTTAACTTGTCACTGGGGAGCACTTTAAACTTTCGCGGGCACGATTTCAAGACGAACTGTGTTGATGCCTAATTTGCATCAGCTTGGCAACCAAATTTGCAAATCAATTTATTGCTTATTTACTTCCAGTCAGTTAGTGCAACATATATTTAAAAATTTGCCGCAGTGGCCGTTAACTCCAACTGACAATGGAGATCAAAAGTTTACGCATTAGTAAACATTTCTGGGCCCCGAGTGATAAGTGTAAATCTTCAATTCCACTTGCTCCATACAATTTTCGGCAGCTGCCATGTTCCGAATCTGTCCAGCGAACACAATTCCCAGCTGTGTGTTGAACGACAATGTTAATTTTCGGCAGCAGGCATGTTCCGGTTCGGTCAATCCAACCGCCACACACCCACTTTTGCGAATCGCGTTGTATGTGTCCGCCCCTAATTCCACATCTATAGGCGTGTTCCCCCTAGGATCTGGGCCGGCGATGGCGTAATTAGTGAAGCCCCGAGTGGAGTCTTCCAAAAGAGCCTCCGAATAAAGTCGCCTGGGGAGTTTGTCTCTCACCACCGCATTTACCTGCAGAGACCAGCTGCTGCTAATTCTTCTGGGTCGTATAGTGAATGTGGTTATGCGTTGCGGTGCTGCATATGCCGCATATGAAATGGTGGTCATAGTTGCCGACTGGCTCATCAGTGCCCGCACCATCACGAACCCTTCCATCCCTTCGGCCATTAATCTGATCATTACGGTGGGCACCAATATCAAATCCCATGCAAAGGCTGGTGCGTTTATAGCTTCCATCTGCTCGTGGCACCTCATCCAGCTGCGATGCCCCGTGCAGGGTCGTATGGTGCCTGCTGTCGCAACGTCTGCAGCCATCAAAACTGGGGCAATCGGGGGCAAGATGGCTCCTTGCCAGACAGTTTCGACAATAACCACGTCTTTCCACCGTCTCATACCTCTGAAACGGGGTCTGTCGCGGGACACAGGGCTCGAGTAAAGGCTGTGGTCTTGTTGGCATAGTCCACAGGAGTACAGCCATTTGCTGGGTCCTCGGTGGCTGGTTGGGACTGCGGGCTGTTGGATTTGGGGTTGGGCGGTTGGGGCTCCGGGCTGAGTTACTGGGAATGCGGCTCCGGTCTTCCATGCGTCAGTCCTGATTCGGTAGATAAGTAGCCATATCTGTAAAAAACAAGAAGCGAGTACTATGTTTTTAGGAGGAAATAAGCGGCTAGTCAGTCGGAGAATAGTTTAATAATTTTGGTAATGGGTCTGCATATATTGCCACCAGAAGTCCGTATATACTACCCGAGTATTTTAATCCGTGCCCTGAAATGATTTTTGAACGCGACCCAACTTCCATTCGTTTGGAGCGAGTCTGTCATTCTTAATCACTACTAAATCTCCCTCTTATATATATATATATATATATATATATATATATATATATATATATATATATATATATATATATTAATTTTTAATTGTTTTAGGGATTTTGAGTAAGAGTAATTATCTATATATATATATATATATATATATATATTTGAAGATGATAGATGAGTTCCGAAATAAAAAATAATTTTTCGAAAATAATATCGTCCCTACGAAATCTATTAAATTAGTGGATGTGGGTGCCGCACGATGACTTAGCTTTCAGGAAACTAAAGATGAATTTTCTTCGACTCCGCTACCCAAAAAAAAAAAAATATGCCACTCGTCTTGCGTAAAGAACTATGGAATTGATTTTAAAATTATTTAAAAATGATCGATGAGTTCCAAAATAAAAAATAAATTTTCGAAAAACATCATCCCTACAACGAATTAGCTTTCCGGAAACTAAAAAAAGAATTTTTTTCGACTCCTCTACTCAAAAATTATTATTCTACCCAAAACGTTAAATTCCAGGTGCGATGCAAGCAAATTTAGTGTAGTTGCAGCTCTTTCGAAAATTATCAGCCTGTGGCATATGTCTTCAAAGCTCTAACAAAATGTTAACAAAAACAAAATCTTATAATTGAAACAGACCATAAAACCCCTCGAGATTATTATTAAAAAGACATTCCACTCCGCTCCACATCGACTATTCTCTTCTAGGTATTGCCATAATCTCCATACGTCGTTTACATGAAAGACACTGAATAAAATTAGCAGATGCTCTCAGCAGATATTGCGAAAATGAACAACATCGTAGAAAATATAAGTACATGCAGTTAAAACCCATACAACGATGTCAATAAAAAACAAGTAAAAAAGCTGTAAGTTCGGCCGGGCCGAACTTTTAATACCCTCCACCAGTTGGTACAAATTTGGCAATTTCCAAAAAAATAAAATAAATAAAATAAAATAAATCCTTTAAAAATTCTGTTAAAATCTTAAAAATACCGAATGTCTATACGACGACGTATACCTGCATAGGCAACTTTTGTCATAAGTTATTACAACATTTAAATGCGAAACTTGAAGAAAAATTTGTTCATAATGTAGCTAAAATCATCAAAATACCGAATATAGGGGGTACCGTTATATGGGGGCTATACGAAGACGTGGACCTGCACAGACAATTTTCTGGCATGGGCTGAAGTATCCATTACGAACTTCAAATGCGAAATTTGAAACAATCCCGGTAAATAATGTCGCTAAAATCATCAAAATACCGAATATCGGGGGGTACGGTATATGGGGCCTATACGAAGACGTGGACCTGCACAGACAATTTTCTGGCATGGGCTGAAGTATCCATTACGAACTTCAAATGCGAAATTTGAAACAATCCCGGTAAATAATGTCGCTAAAATCATCAAAATACCGAATATCGGGGGGTACGGTATATGGGGCCTATACGAAGACGTGGACCTACATGGTCCATTTTCTGTTTCTGCTGCAGTATCTATTACGAACTTCAAATACCAAATTTGGAACGGTTCCGTGAAATAATGTCGCTAAAATCATCAAAATACCGAATATCGGGGGGTACCGTTATATGGGGCCTATACGAAGACGTGGACCTACATGGTCCATTTTCTGTTTTCTGCTGGAGTATCTATTACGAACTTCAAATACCAAATTTGGAACGGTTCCGTTAAATAATGTCGCTAAAATCATCAAAATACCGAATATCGGGGGGTGCGGTATATGGGGGCTATACGAAGACGTGGACCTGCACAGATAATTTTCTGTTAGGCTGTAGTATCCATTACGAACTTCAAATGCCAAATTTGAAACAATTCCGGTGAATAATGTCGCTAAAATCATCAAAATACCGAATATCGAGAGGTACCGCTATATGGGGGCTATATGAAAACTTGGACCTACATGACCCATTTACGAACTTAACCTGCCTACTGGCAAAATATACATGTGTGCAAAATTTTAGCCTTCTATCTCAATTTGTTCGAAAGATAGCGTGATTACAACAGACAGAGAGACAGACAGACGGACAGACAGACAGACACACAGACAGACAGACGGACATGGCTAAATCGTCTTAGAATTTTACGCTGATCAAGAATATATATACTTTGTTGGGTCTGACGTGAGTATTTCGAGGAGTTACAAACGGAATGACAAAATTAATATACCCTCCATAGTATGGTGGAGGGTATAATAAAAGAACACCAACAGGCGATACAAACTTACAAATGCTGATAAAAAATTATGTAGAATGGATGGCCGACATCATAACAAAATTACTACATGAAATTTTAGAAACTTTTGTATGACGATGGCATAATTTAAAATAACTAAATTACGTTACGTTGTTTTATAAAAACAACGATAAAAGGATTAATGCTGACCATTTTGCAAAAAAAAAAAATACTATGGTATACCGAACAAACAAGCCAAAATTGTTATATTAATAGACAAGACACGGTCGACAAAGGGGTTTTTGTTGTAACAGACAAACCAACTTACATGGTTATGCTACTTCGTTCATGTAAATAAAAGCATAACAAGTGGAGAAAAAAATGAAAATGTTTATGAGTGCAGTTGTAAGATTTAGAAGATTTCTCAAAGAATTTTAAAATCTGTTTCTTTTTCAGACGGGACTTGTAATGTTGTCTTTTCAAAATTGTATGTTTTTTCTTTATTTGGGACTGTTATTGTCCTCTTTTACTTATTATTTTTGCCTGAAAACAAGTATGCCAAGTTTGATCGAAATCGGTTCAGATATAGCTATAGCTCCCATATATATTGTTCATCCGATTTAATATTTTTGCACCAAATGGGCAATACAAGTCCGAATTTAAAAGATACAAATGCTTATTTAGTCCTTTTAGCCCTCATATAAGTATATCTTTATCTGATTTCAAATTAATTTTGCACCAAATGGGCAATACAAGTCCGAATTTGAAAGATACGAAGCTTATTTAGTCCTTTGAACTTTAAATTATATTTATAATCATAGCGTGCATGATTGAATTCTCCCATAAAAGTTTTAATTGTTATGTGGAGCTCTACTAAATTAGCAAAGTGGTGTAGGGTTTGCCCCTATAGAGTGCTTGCCCTTTGGATCTTTATATAGGGTTTGCCCCTATAGCGTGCTTTGCCCTTTGGATCTTTATATATGTATGCGTTAAAATCAGACCAGGGGTTCTTGAGTTAAAAGAAACTAATTTGTTCTCTATTTTAATATTTTTAATTGTTTTAGAGATTTTGAAAGAGTAATTCTCTCTCTCTCTCTCTCTATATATATATATATATATATGTATAGATATTATATATATATATATATATATATATATATATATATATGTATATTATATGTATATATATATATATATATATATATATATATATATATATATATCTATATATATATATTAAGATATATATGAGAGCTAAAAGGACTAAATAAGCATTTGTACCTTTACATTCGGACTTGTATTGCCCATTTGGTGCAAAAATAATAAATCGGATGAATAATATATGGGAGCTATAGCTATATCTGAACCGATTTCGATCAAACTTGGCATACTTGTTTTCAGGCAAAAATAATAAGTAAAAGAGGACAATAACAGTCCCAAATAAAGAAAAAACATACAATTTTGAAAAGACAACATTACAAGTCCCGTCTGAAAAAGAAACAGATTTTAAAATTCTTTTGAGAAATCTTCTAAATCTTACAACTGCACTCATAAACATTTTCATTTTTTTTCTCCACTTGTTATGCTTTCATTTTACATGAACGAAGTAGCATAACCATGTAAGTTGGTTTTGTCTGTTACAACAAAAACCCTTTTGTCGACCGTGTCTTGTCTATTAATATAACAATTTTGGCTTGTTTGTTCGGTATACCAAAGTATTTTTTTTTTTTTTTTTTTTTTGTAAAATGGACTTCATTAATCCCTTTATTGTTGTTTTTATAAAACAACGTAACGTAATTTAGTTAATTTAAATTATGCCATCGTCATATGAAAGTTTCTAGAATTTCAAAAAGATTTCATGTAATAATTTTGTTATTGATGTCGGCCATCCATTCTACATAATTTTTATCAGCATTTGTAGGTTTGTATCGCCTGTTGGTGTTCTTTTATTTTTATTGACATCGTTGTATGGGTTTTAACTGCATGTACTTAAATTTGCTACGATGTTGTTGATTTCCGCACTATCTTGCTATTATCAGAGAGAAATCAATACCAAACAACTAATGGCCGTTAGAACAGAAAACGTTGTTATCCATTTGTTCAATTTATAAAACATAAAGTTCACTATTAACATACACATTTAATACTTTGTACCATGGTACAATGATATCAAGGTAGGGCTATGATACCATATGATTTCATTTTTTTTTATTTTCTTGGCTTAATATGTCATCTTTATTTGTTTATGTATGTGTTTTTCTTTTCAATAACAAAAAATTGTTCAGAAAACATTCAAATTCGGATGTTTTCAAAATGTTTATTTCATCGTATGCATCGACAAAATCTAGAGTTTTTGTAGCGAAATAATCCTTTAGAGATATATAGAACCTGGTTTTGAAAAGAAGTGGTGACCTCTCATTCAGTTTTCGCGGTCTTCAATTATTTATTCAAAATAAATGCAACAAGTTGTTTGATTTTGTTATTGTTTTGATACTATTTCTGACATTACAAGCCAAACAGGTAGACCTCTATACTTGCAATTATTTCAAAGTTGACCTACCTTCTCTTCATTGTACCATGCTTTGTACATACTTTTTAGTGCGGTTGAGGCGCTGGGAAAACCTAGCTATGTGCAATAAATATTTTAAAATTACATATTTCCCAGCCGCCATAAAATATGACACGATAATGAGTGAGATAATAAAGGTGACCCACACGCACAGATATCGATGCGCTCAGTAGATGTACAAGACCACCAGCCTGGCACCACCAAGACCACAGGTTGGCACTGTATATTCATTTCGACGGGAGCGATGTATAGCATTACGTTTCCATTCTTCTTTTACGAAGAAGCTAGCCGATGACTTAAGCCAGTAAAAAGTTTTGTCTGTTACAACGAAAATCCCTTCGTCGACCGTGTCTTGTTTTTAATAGAACATTTTTGGCTTGTTTGTTCGGGGTACCATAGTATTTTGTGTTTCAAAATGGTCAGCATTAATCCCTTTATTGCTGTTTTTATAAACAACATAACATAATTTAATTATTTTAAATTATGCCATCGTCATATAAAAGTTTCTAAAATTTCATATAGAAATTTTGTTATTGATGTCGGCCATCCATTCTACATAATTGTTATCAGCATTTGTAAGTTTGTATCGCCTGTTGGTGTTCTTTTATTTTTATGACATCGTTGTATGGGTTTTAACTGCATGTACTTATATTTTCTCCGATGTTGTTCATTTTCGCAATATCTGCTGAGAGCATCTGCTAATTTTATTTCAGTGTCTTTCATGTAAACGACGTATGGAGATTATGGCAATACCTAGAGGAGAATAGTCGATGTGGAGCGGAGTGGAATGACTTTTTAATAATAATCTCGAGGGGTTTTATGGTCTGTTTCAATTATAAGATTTTGTTTTTGTTGACATTTTGTTAGAGCTTTGAAGACATATGCCACAGGCTGATAATTTTCTCTTATTACTGTTTACCGTTTTAAAACTTCTTGGCAATGCCTCTATTTTAATTGCATCTACTTTCATGTCATCGTTTTTGTGCAGATCTCAAATTTGTCGAAATTACATTTTTTGCTTGATTTTTATACCCTTCACCAGAGTATGGAGGGTTATTAATCAAGAAAAAAGTGTATTTTCAGCAAGATTGAGATCTGCAGTGCTAGTGAGATGGCTACAATGCAACTAAAAATAACTGCACAGTCATATCGTTTGTAACATCTCGAAATACACATTTTAGACACCACAAAGTATATATTCTTGATCAGCATAAAATTCTTTGTCTATTTAGAGATGTCCGTCCATCTGTCTGAAGTAGGTTGATAACATTTTACTCATATGTATATTATGTCTGCAGGTTTTTTTAATTGAAAATGGGCCATGTATGTCCACGTTTTGGTATAGCCCTTTTACGGTACCTCCCGATATTCGGTAATTTGATTATTTTAGCGACATAATTCACCGCAATTGTCTCAAATTTGGTATTAAAAGTTCGTAATGAATTCTACAGTCTACGACACAAAATTGTCTGTACTTGTCCACGTCTTCTTAAAGCTCCCATACAACGCTACCTTCCGATGATAGGTATTTGATTATTTTAGCGACATTATTCACCGGAATTGTTTCAAATTTGGTATTAGAAGTTCGTAATGGATACTACAGCCAAAAACAGAAAATTGTCTGTGCCCCCATAAAATGGTACCACCCTATATTTGGTATTTTGATGATTTTAGCGACATTATTCACCGGAATTGTTTCAAATTTGGTATTTGAAGCTCGTAATGTATACTACAAGCTATGACAGAAAATAGTCTGTGCAGGTCCACGTTTTCGTATAGCCCCCTATAACGGCTCCTCCCGATATTTGGTATTTTGATGATTTTAGCGATGTCATTCACTGGAATTGCTTTTAAATTTGGTATTTGAAGTTGGTAATGGATACTACAGCTTACGACAAAAAATTGTCTGTTCAGGTCCACGTTTTGACATAGCCCCACATAATAGTACCTCTCTTTATTCGGCATTTTGGTGATACAGATCCACGTCGTCGTAAAGACCCTAATATAACGGCAACATTCGGTATTTTTAAGATTTTTTCTTTTTTGAAAATTGCCAAATTCGTTCCAACTGGTGGAGGGTATTCAAAGGGCCTTCAAGCGGCCGATGAAACCGTCACACGCTGCCCGACTGTTGCTCTGCGTTGTTTTGGCCCAATCCCGTCGAAGCGCTTGCTTGAGGTGATCGACACTTTGGTATTTTTTTCTGATGTCACGGTCGATTAATTCGAGCGAGAAGCGACCATCGGCTGTTATGGCGGCACACACCATTACCATGGCCGTCGCTTGTGTTCTGGTGGCCAACCGAAGGTGCACATTTCAGCTGACCTCTTTGGCAGGTAAACACGATCATTTCGTTCGTTTACAAACTGCTGGACAACGAATGGTTTCTCATGCGAGAAAACCCAATTTGGAAGTTCACAACATTCGGTTAAGCGAAGCAACTCTTTAGCTCTTTTGAGTCTATTTTCTTTCTGTTGCGGTGTAAGGTCTTGCACTTTTTGGAATTTAAATGGCTTTACCCCGAGCTCATTTTTCAATATTTGCCGAATGGAATATTGCGATATGTTTAGCTCACGAGCAATTTTTCGGCCAATGCGACGCGGGTTTCGGTCAAGTCGCTTCTTTATTTTTCGAACCATTTCTGCTGATGTTGCTGTTTTCTTCCGTCCACTTACTTGACGTCGGGCTACGTACGGGTACGAGACAAAAAAGAAAACCATTTATGTTGTTGTATCCAATTTCTCCATGATGTCGATACGTTATTATCTGTTCTTCGTCGAGGGTTTGGGGTCTTTACAAAGGCTGTTATTGATGGTTCACATTTCATATCTATCCCACTCCTGCGGGGTACTGTTGTTGAGTATGAACTGATGTACAATAGTACAATATTAGCTTACGGTTAGTTATGTTTGTAATTCAATGAGGAGAGGAGAAGTATTAATCCAAATTAAAAATATGTGTTTACTGGAATTATATTTTTTTAAGTTATATCCTGGTTCATGACACCGACAAGCCAACAATCGATACCTAAGCGAGTAGAATTAAGAAGGTAAAGTCATGCAGTCATATGTTTACAATTTTTTGACACATTAACTGTTGTCATTTATGTTTGAGGAAAAATAATACATATTTCAATTTGAGAATATGAGAAAGTTTTCTTTGCATCTTTAGAGTTTTCTTTGCAATAAAAGTGATGCTGGCGGCAATGAATCTTTTTGTATTTGTATCGGAAGAATATATTCGATATATTCCATCTCCACACTAAATCTCGTGTTGTTGAACTATTAGGTTATGCAAAATTTTGAGAAGAATCGGATGTTCCTGTGGATGGTGTGCCAGAAGGATTTGTCCATTCTATGTTTTCTTTATACTTGAAAGAAATATTTCAATTTACGAAATTTATTCAAATTCTTGCTCTTTGTGGGGAGGTACTTGAAGGAGTTATCCGAAAATCCTATTCTCTCACCAGGTCATGTGTTTGTAGATGTATTTCGATGCGTAGATTTTGAAAATAGTTTGTTTCTTATTTCGCATTTTTTGAGTGTTATAATTATTTCAAGTTTTGACCCCTTGTGGGGTACATACCAGATGAATGGACCAATGTATCTAATCTTCACACTAGATCGTTTATTGGTAGAATATTGGGTTTAGGAAAGACAATGTGACTCTTACTTCACATTTTATAAAAGATATTATTCAAAATTGTATCCTTTGTGGAGGAGATACTAGGGGGAGTGGGCAGATATAGCCTTTTTCTGAACGTTATCGTTTGAGAGTTATCGTTCTCACCGGATAAAGGACATGGTTTGATTGACTACAAATTAAATGAGACCATTATTTCTATGAGGTACATTTTGGGCGAATCAATATATATATATATATATATATATATATATATATTATATATATATATATATATATATATATATATATATATATATATATATAATATATATATATATAAGACAATGTGACTCTTACTTCACATTTTATAAAAGATATTATTCAAAATTGTAATCCTTTGTGGGGGAGATACTAGGGGGAGTGGGCAGATATAGCCTTTTTCTGAACGTTATCGTTTGAGAGTTATCGTTCTCACCGGATAAAGGACATGGTTTGATTGACTACAAATTAAATGAGAACATTATTTCTATGAGGTACATTTTGGGCGAATCAATATATATATATATATATATATATATATATAATATATATATATATATATATATATATGTAATATATATAGATATATATATATATATATATATATATATATGATATATATATATATAATATATATATATTATATATATATATATATGTATATATATATATCTATATATATATATATATATATATATATATATATATATATATATATTCCCTCTGAAGTCCGTAAGCTAAAGCTATAACAAATGAAAAAAATCTGGTCCCATTTTACTTATTTATTTATTTAAATTCATTCATGTAATAAAGGCCAAAAAAAATTACATTATAATAAGTTCTGAGCAACTAAATTATTACAAAAAATAATCCATAAATTCATAAAACTAGGAAAAAAATTACATACCACTCATTTATTATGAGCTTGAGTTAGAGTTTGGCCCCCAACCACAACTACAAGAAAAAACAGGCTAGAAATCCCAGATAGCAGTAACACAAATTAATGACTTAGTAGTATTATAAAAATCAGCTAGTATTAAAAAATGCAAGAAGTTTTAATTTGAACACATTATTAGAATGCGAAAATATATATTTATATATATATATATATATATATATATATATATATATATATATATATATATTTTCCAAATTCTAGGAATGATAAGGAATGAGGATTCCTAGTGGCGTGGGAAAAGTCAAATTATCTATATGATTGAATAGGCTTACTGTATTTGATAACCTTGTAAAATAAAAATAATTTTCGAAAATCAATATAGTCATGAGAGGAACATCCTAAAAAATTCTTAACAAAGTCTGAAATATGTCTCCTTCTAGGAACATTATATACAAAAGCAAAAATATGTCATCAGCAAACATAAAGGTATGGCAATCTAGAAAATTAGTGTGTACAGGTAGATCATTCACATAGAGTATAAATAAGAGGGGCCCCAAAACGGAACCCTGTGGAACACCAGAATGAAGAGGCAGAAAATCCGATTGATGGTTATTATAACGAACTGACTGGGTCCTATACTCAGATACGAAAAGATAAGCCTACATGCCGAATCAGAAAATCTATATTCATTCAGAAGTTTGAAAATCAATCGGTTGAAGTTTATGGAATTAAAAGCTTTTGACAGATCAAGCGAAATCAGGACACTAAGTTTGCCATTATTTATATCTTCCCGAATGCTATCATTGAGAGACAGAAGTAAATGTGTCGTACTATAGGGTCTGTCAGATAGAATACGTTGTGTCCGTTGCGGCAACGTATTAGACTGACAGCCGATTTGGTTGCTTATATTTTAATGAAGAATGTCACATTCACAACGTGTAAGTTGCCGAAACGGATTAAAGTTGGTCTACTCTCAACTTTTGACATGCGGCAAGTCCGGCACAGAAATCAGCTGTAATTTGTTAATATTTTATGTAAGGTTTTTGAAATGGAATTTTTATTAATAGAAGCGGTGCAGATTCACCCTTGTCTTTTTGACAAAAAAACAGTGCTATATCGCAACAAAATTGCTAAGGAAAAAGCTTGGAGAGCTGTGGCAGCTTCCACAAACGCGACTGGTGAGTTATTTTCATAAATTGTATATTTAAGGTAGATATTGACAGGAGGTATTTTATATTATATTGCAGTCGAACAATGCCAAAGTCGCTGGAGGTCCCTTCGGGACAGATATGTAAAGGAGGTTAACGGAAGTAAGCTTCCGTCGGGAAGTGGTGCAAAAGAAGGTCGTGGATGGCGGTATATCAATGCGATGTCTTTTTTGCAACGACATGTCGCTCCTCGCAGGTAATTACAGAGCTCTGTGATATATTTTTTTGGAGATTCCTAATCGATTTTATATCCCCGAACTTCTTCAAATATGCAATGGTCGAGTGAGGATTCATTTTTAAGTACGCAGTTCGAGAGTGGCGACATATATGGAAGTTCGCAGTTGTCGGGGAAGACGAAACAAATGAAAATGTAGATTCCTTTTGCAGCGAGCTGCCACGTCCTTTTGAGCAATCCACACTACAAGTGGAAAAACGTTGCGATAAAAGAAAGAGACAAGAAGACAGGTTTGATCACCTTGTGACTCTGTGTCTGACTGGATAAAAAAACAGGCAGCACAGAGTCAAAGTCCCCCACCAGTGTCTCATAATGCCGATTTTTTAAGAGTACTAGACGAGTATTGCTGAAGGACTCAGTGGACGAGCAAGATAGAATTAAAATCAAATTGCTCAACATTGTCTCAAATTTAAACAATGAATGAACTTTAAACAATGTTCTTTCTTCTTGCTTTCTTATTTAATAAAATAAATTATTTTTAGTTTTAGTATAATGAAATGATTTATTTTTTAGTAAATTAAAATATGAAAAGAAATACTAAATGTTTGATACATTCTTTCATCAGTATTTTTTATTAAACAAATATGAAGTTACTGCCGGGAAAAATGACGAATTGGATGTGAAACGACATAGCTCATGAGTTCATCCCTTAATTTGAATGCGCATTTTGCTGCATTATTTGAAGCTGTTCTCCTGGCTCTCTGCAAAGGGACAGGCACTTCGTTGCGCCACAGACCATTTATCAATACAATGCGTCGTCTCGGTCGACATATTCTGGCGGACAATAACTGCCATCATGCATTTTGAGGAAATTGTGAAGAAGTACCGTGGCTTTAATAACTTTCTCTGCGGATGCTGTGCTCATTTGTAGGGATGACAACAAAATCCTCCATCGGCTCGCCAAAATACCAAAAGCATTTCTATTACCCTACGGGCCCCGTGACAAACGTTTATTAAATATTTCCTTTTCAGGCGGCAAGTTACTTCCTTAAAAAAATTTTTGTTACATAAAATCGAAGAGGGAAAATATAAATTGCTCATGCAAACTTGGATAAGGTCTAATTAAAAATGGTTTTATGGGAACGCGGCATCTGCAACCGGGTAGTACTTCTTCTTTTGGTAGATCCAATTGGCCCTTATACAACTGTTGACCGAATCTTGAGTTCCACATAACTCCACCGCACCAATATCCACGGAAGTAAATGTGTAATTAGCATCACAAGCTGCCAGAAGGACAATGGAGTAGTTCCCTTTATTATTGTAAACTGGGAGCCAGAGTTCGATGGGCAAGTTAAATTGATGTGCTTGCCATCAATGGTGCCAACACAATTGGGTAAATCCCACATTGTGAAAAATCAATGGCGATTCGCTTCCACTCATTTTCCTTTGGGACTGATAAATATATTGGGCCAAGTATTTCCCAAAGCACTTCGCAGGTTTCTGATACTATTCCTTTCATAGTTGGCACCCCCATTTAAAGGGAGCAGAAAATATCTGCTTACTTCCGCCATGAGCTAAATATCTTAAATTTTATGGAAGTATTTAAGAATGTTATCCGGACTCATACGATTACATGTACATTCATATATATAAGAACTTACGCAAGAAGAAGAAGACGGATTTGTTGTGGCGAGTCTATACTTTTTGTACGTCACGTCAGTCAAATACGTTGCCGCAACGGACACAACGTATTCTATCTGACAGACCCTTATGTCCTGCTCGAAAAGCAAACTGAGAGTCACAAATATAATTAGAACAATGGTCATGATTTGATCCTTAAGAATATGCTCAATTATTTTTGATATAGCTGAAGAATAGAAATGGCACACAAATCATCAGGCTCACAAACATTTCTTGTTTTTGGTATAGGTAAGACTTACGTTCTTTTCCAAACTTGGGAAATGTTGAAGTCATTAAAACACAATTAACCAAATCAGTAATAATTGTGATATATATGGAAAAAACTAATTTTATAAACGTTATTGGAATAAAAATCCAACCCAACAGCTTTTGATTTGACCTTATTTAAAGCACACAATACATCTACTTCATTGACACGAGCAGAGAAAAACGACTGTTGTAGTCCATGGAGGTATCAACACTAATCAAGCAAGCACGGAAGTAAATGTGTAATTAGCATCACAAGCTGCCAGAAGGACAATGGAGTAGTTCCCTTTATAATTGTAAAACTGGGAGCCATAGTTCGATGGTAGGTATCAACACTAATCATCCCCTCCAATTGAGAATCACCAACAAAAGAAAGCATTCAGAACATCGACGTCAATATCAAATCTAGCACCTTTACCACCAACACATCCGACATTTCTTAAGAATTTCCACACATCTGAAGAATAAATACCACTAAATATTCTAGAAAAATATCTCCTCCGTGCTTTCTCATTACATTTTTGGCCTTGTTATGATACCGGCAGTAAGTCTTCCAATTCAAGTCAGATCTATCACTAAGGAATGCAAAGAATGCAAGATACCTAAGTGACTTTGCAAAACAAATTTCCCTAGAATCCATCCATTTATCATCATGAGTATTAACAGGTTTCTTAACAAATGAGAAAAACATACTTAAGAGGTTAGACACAAACATACATTTAGAATTAACATCAGTAGCATTATCATAACAATCAAAATCATACGCATTTAAGAATAATATCACTCGATCCCAATCAATCCCAGCTCAATTACGATATTCAATAAAGTCCGGGTGGGGTTCATAATCAAAAACAAGAGCTGCAAATATTAAGCAATGGTCAGAAATACCAGGTGACTGCAGAATATTATGAGGGAAATATCACTGACAAGCATATAATCAATGAGCGATGTTGATCTACACCTCAAGTCAAAATGCGTTGGTTTTGAGTTATGCACAACTGATAAATCAAAGCGAGAAAAGAACGAACGAAGCAAATCACATCTGCTGGAATTAAATAAATTAATATTAAAGTCACCAACAGCAATAATGTTTGAAAAGTGAGAAAAAGACCATGGTGACGAAATCGGCAAAACCTGTCGGCAAATAAACGACACCAAATAAAATGCTTAGACCTTTAACTTCCAAGATAATAAAAAGAAATTCACAGCTTTGCACAGAAACAGAAAATGCAGGTTTAAAGTGAAGCCCATACGATATATAGATCGCAACACCTCCACCCCTGTTAGGGATTAACCGTCATTACAAAGTATCCTATAACCTGGAATAGCTACAGATACGTCCAATGTGTCTGGTGACAACCATGGTTTCCGAATGGCTAATACATCTAAAACATTATCTTTCAAAATAGATTTAAGTTCATTCATTTTTAATAGAGGTTTCAGACTTCGGCAGTTCCAATGGCCTATTTTCATTTGACTAGAGTAGGGTTGCAAGACAGATTTAATATATGTGTTACAGCTAACTATAGGACCTAAATTACTATTAGAAGACCTTAAATTTTTTGAAAAAATATGCGGTGGGGAGCCAAAACAAATAGAATAATAAAGATGAAATAAAGAGTACAATATAATAAATTTGAGATATAATATTAAATTTCATGTTTAATACAAAATAACTTAAAATACTAGATAACACAGCTGATCGTAAAAAATATTAATGAGATCATACATACAATCAGTGTAATAGTAAAAAATCCTGCTACATAGACGTAAACCTCGGATTGTTGCAATAAGGAGCAGCAAAAATCAATGTCTCTTTTCGTCCTGACACCATTGCGATCTGTAGTTTCCGCTAAAACTTTGTCTCCATTTAAATTTTGAAATTAAGTTTCAGCCGCAAATTGAACTGAGTTTCGAAGCCGCAGTCTTATAGTGATCGTTAAGAATATACGACTAGAAACATCACTACCAGGACCATCCTTTATAACATCACATACATGGGTTCTAAAGTATTGCTTCATAATGTCATCTCGAATACCCACATTACCTAGTTTGACTAAAATCTGCTTCCTATTGTGGATATAGCAGATACGATTGACATCACTTTTATTCAACTGACTTTAAAGAAATCGGCAATTGATAAGCCACCAATAATGAAGTCAGCACGGTTTAAGCGACGATGATGAATGTTATTCTCAGCTTCCAAAAGATTCATCTTGGACGACACTGACTCTCCAACATGGTTAGTGCGGTCATTACATTTGACAATATCAGACTTGATTACAGACAGACACGAACTCAGTTCAACATTCATTTTGTCAATCGCATCTTTAATGCCATTCAAATCGGTTTGATGAACACCAACAAAATTATCAATCTGCCTCTTGAGATCTCGAATGTCGTCAACCACAACACTATTTCCCCGTACATTATTAAGGTTTTGGTCACATGCCGCACAAATAAATGAACTCACACCATTGACTTCAGTGTTGAAGATCTTGAGGTGAGAGTTTGGCACATGCTAAATGAATCCATTTGCAGCAAATTCTGCATTCAATGCTTCCACAGGTTTAAGGAATGCCTTTAGAATACAGTCCACATGTAACAATGTTTTTTAGTCTTATTTGCAGACATATCGGCAAGCAACAACAGCAAAACAAATGCAGCAACAACAAGAACCAATGGCTCCAAAGCAAGGCAATAAAGTTTATTAGATTTCACCGATATCAAAGAGTTCACGAAAAAATTTAAATTTTTTAAAGTCGAAAGTAACTTTTTGACTTATTACAAGCAAAGAAGAAGCAAAAAAAAATAGTTGGAATCTTAATTATTTAGCTCACGATCAGCTGCGATTAAACCCCGCGTTTACTCAGACATGGGGTTGCGCACTCAGACACACAGACGTTTACACATCACACTCTGCAAAATTGCATGCAGGGCTCCACTTTCATTAAAGTATTTTTCACAAATTTTATTGACAATTTCAATTCTTTATAAATGCAAATAAACAAAACTGTTCTTGTTGTGACAGTTTATATGGATTGTATATGACAAGATTAGTTACAGAAAATGCAGAGATGGGATTGCTTATTTGATTCATGATTCTACCATGGAGCAACTGTTGTCTTCATGGAAAAACGATCGTTAAACAAGTAGCTAACGTTAGCCACTAAATTCCCAAATATTGTTTTGATAAATAATATAAATTCAAAACGCCAGAGTCTTGAAATTAAGACAAGTGTTTCATTTGAACCTTCCCCATAAGCATGTTGCAATGAAATAAAAGTAACCTCATTTCAAAATAGCATTCCCAGCTCTACATTTTCTGTAATTCACTTGTCAAATTTTAATGCATAAAAACAGTTCCAATCTCTGATATTGTGTGCATACAAGGATTTATGAATATTGATTTTGAAAATGAGATGTTGTCAACTGTATAAATTTGAACAAATGTTCAACATATGATCGCATTACTTTACCTTCTTAGTTCTACCATAACGATTTTTTTCAATTTTTGCCTATGGCCATATTTATTTGGATAATAAACTTACGTACTAACAGAAATGGCTTACAGTACTTAAGACTTAACTATGTATAGCTATTCGCTATCTACTACATAATACAAAGTAATTCGCTATGCTCCAGGCACTTAGCATCCATCAACATAAATGAACTAAATAAACTGAAACTAACATAAATGCCCCAAAAACAAAAATGGGCGAACTCTACTAAGTTATATAATATCTTAAAACTATGATTTAAAATCTAATACTACGAACTAAAAACTAATTCTACTATGTACAATATTTACAAATTTTATAATTGGCCTTGAATAATTTCAAATTATTTTATTTTTTTATTCACAACATATACAACAAACTGTGTATATGTTTGACAGAATGAAGCACCAAAAGAAAAAATGTATTAAGGGGGTAGGTTTGTTCTACCTTATGTAATTGTTCCATGGGTAGATCCATGGTAGAAGAATACAGGTAGATGTATCAACGCTTGGGAACATTGATGTGTCAAAATTTACAATGTTTTTTCAAATATAAGTAGATTTCTATACGATTTCTTATACGACCTCATCGAAGGAAACTATAATATACGTTTTTCAAAATGATTTACAAATTTGAATGATTTTTCATTTAAATTGACGGATTGAATTGGCAGTTCATTGTCCCATCAGCTGTGTCGATGCGTCTACCTAATTCTTCTATCATGGGTAGATCCACAATAAAAGGTAAGGTTGAGCTTCCAGCTGATCACATTATTTAAGTGTGCCCGACTTCTGACAATTTTGTGTATGCATTTATTGGTTTAAAAAGAAAAATATTTCAAAATCAATGATTGGAAGAAACTAACATTGCAGCGTGCACAGGTAATAACCATTTTTGCCACGGAATTGAAGATTTATCAAGTGGGATAATATTTTTGAAAGAAAATCCAGGCATTTCATTCATCTTTCACGCTTTTTAATCAATATTCGAAATGAGGAAAATGTTAAATAAATTAGAACACTTATTTGAATAATTTTGACAGAAAGCGGACATAGGTCCAGGAATGTATTTCTGTACTTTAACGAAGCTGTTCTACCTTCTTTTTGTACCATGGGTAGATATATGCCATATGTATAGATCTAGCGTATTTGCATGGTAGAAGAATATAGGTAGACGCGTCGACACAGCTGCTTGGACAATGAACTGTCAAACCAATTTTGGAATTGAAATGTTGAATGAAAAATTATTTAAATTTGTAAAAATTGTTGTAAAGCGCGAATTATAATAGCCTCCGAATGACGTAGTATAAGAAAGTATATAAAAATCTACTAATATTGAAACACCCATTTAAATTTTTGACATATCAATGCCATATCATTATTTGGTAATAGGGTTGCAGTGTTGCCAGTATTTTCTGTCTCTCGTCCCCAAAATCAAAAAAAAGACGTTTTCCCCAAAATCTCCTCAAATTTGATTCAATTTCCTCAAAGAAAATCCTCAAGCATTTAACAAAAATCGAACAGAGTAAATTTATTTGAAAAAATATTTGTACATGGAATTCAATTCATAGACTTGTTTATCTTGCATATTATACATGTAAAATAAAAATAAAAAATAAAAAAATAAAATAAATAAAAAATAAAAATAGAAAATGACGAATAAATAGAACATTTTAATCTCATAAACTAGAGTTTTCAAAGTTACAATGCAACCACGTCAAAAACTTCAAATTCCAAATCGTCAGCATTTTCTGTCTCATTTGGTTTGTATAAATTCTTATAATTAAAAAAGTTTAACATTTCTTTGGTAGGCTCAACATTTTGCAGCAAATGGAATTATTTGAAAATTGAGTATTTATTATCAAAAGAGCTGTTACATGTGGTTTTTATTTTAATTTAAAAAATCAATTAGCAGCAAGTCCCCGATGTGGTGTGTTTGCTTGTTGCCGGTCAGAAACAAATGAACCGGATATGTTAAGCTCGGTACAGCGGTTAAAGAAATCAGCGTTGCCAACTGGTGTATAATATAAACCCGAGAAATACAACTCTAATGTAGGGCTCGTAGCATGTAGAAGAATATAGGTAGATGCAACAACGCTTGGGAACACTAATATGTCTAAACGTTTAAAGTGTTTTGTCAAAAATATGTAGATATTTATATGTTTTCTTATGCAATGCAAATTGGATTTTTACAAATTTCAATATTTTTTTATTTAAGATTTTCAATTCCAAAATCGGTTGACAGTTCATTGTCCCAGCAGCTGTGTCGATGCGACTACATGTATTCTTCTACCATGGCTCGTAGGTACAATAAAGGTAATTGATTAATTAGGAAAATTGCCATATAAAAGGCTAACAATGGAAAATTGAGGCAGTTTTGTTTAGTGTATTAACAAAGAAGATATTTTATTTGCGAATTAAAATTACATAAAAAATGTCCCAAAAATTAAATTAAAATAATTTAAGGACATTTGTTTTTGTGTTTAATTTACACTTGTGTTTTATTGTTGTGTGAATGCAACGCCAACACAACCAACCGTTAAAACCATCTCTGACCCAAGCCAAGTAAACTGTAACGGCAGCAAATTTAGACCTGTCTCATGTGTCCGTCCAGCACCACCACCATTGAAGTATCCATTGTGCCTAAGTCCGTGATGTCCAAAAATCTGGAATAATAAAACCAGTATAAGTAAATGCTGACAGGTAACAATATTTAAAAGAAAAAATATCTACTTACCGGCCTTGAGCAACATTCTTTCGGAGGATCTAGGCCCAGAGCCTGAGTGCTAACTAACATCTAACAAGTTAAAAGCAGTAAGTTCGGCCGGGCCGAACTTTGAATACCCTCCACCATTTGAAACGAATTTGAGATAAATCCTTACAATAGTGTTAACATTTTAAAAATACCGAATATAGCCGTTATATGGGTGTCTATACGGACGTGGACCTACATGGGCAATGTTTGTCATAAGTCATTACCATATTCAAATTCGAAACTTGAAATAAACGGTGAATAATGTAGCAAAAACCATTCTGCCATAGGCTGTAGCATTCATTACGAACTTCAAATACGCGTTTCAAACAATTTCGGTGGGTATTGTACCTAAACTCGTCAAAAAACTGATATAGGGAGGTACTGGTATGTGGGGCTTAGACGAAGACCTGGGCCTGCATACACAATTTTCTGTCACAGACTGTACTTCCCATTACGAACTCTAAATACGTAATTTGAAACAATTCCGGTGAATAATGACGCTTAAGTCATCAAAATACCGAATATAGGGAGGTACCGTTATAAGGGGGCTATACGAAGACGTGGACCTGCACAGACAGTTTTCTCTCTTAGGCTGTAGTATCCATTTCGAACTTCGAATTCCAAATTTGAAACAAATCCGGTTAATAATGTCGCTAAAATCATCAAAATACCGAATATCGGGAGGTACCGTTATATGGGGGCTATGAGAAAACCTACATGCCCCCATTTACTAACTTAACCTGCCTATTGGAAAAATAAACATGTGTGCAAATTTTAGCCTTCTATCTCAATTCGTTCGAAAGATAGCGTGATTACAACAGACAGTCAGAACGACATGGCTAAATCGACTTAAAATTTTACGCTGATCAAGAATATATATACTTTGTTGGGTCTGACATGAGTATTTCGAGGAGTTACAAAGGGAATGACCAAGTTAATATACCCTCCATAGTATGGTGGAGGGTATAAAAAGGAGAAATACAAATGAAAGATTAGTTTATATGTTAAAAAAAAAAACTTAAAATATAACACCGAACTCATAAATTAGGAATTGATCTGCTAAAACATTTATTTGTTAGTTTAAGTATATGTTAGTAGTTAGTGATTAGTATATAAGATTTTATTTGTGATTGTAAAAGTTTTTAACGCTAGATAGAATGCGACAAGTGTAGGGTTACCCCAGAAAATCCTATTAGAAATTAGTTTATTGTGGGACCAAATGTTAATGTTCCCTAGAACCACATAAGAGAGCTCATTTAAGTGAGGAGATAATTTAGAAAAGCGGCCCGAGTTCACCAGAATCCAATAGGATAAGGTGGTAGCGCGAGGTATTGACTTATCGATGTGTCAAGTGTTAGAAATTAAAGGCTGCAAATGTGACAATTTTCTCTATTTGATCAAACGCATAACAGTACATGACATCCAACCCAAATGCTCGATGTCTCGTCATGTCGGTCACACTCAAACCCATCGTCATAACATGTAAGACCAATAAAAGGAAATGTTGAATAGTGTGTCATACAAAAATGTTCTATCAAAAATCAACAACAAGTATGAAACAATGCCAACGGAAAAGACACACACGTGATGAAGGCAAAGCGCAATCGCTACCTGCTTTTCCGATATGTTAAAAATTAATTTTTTGTAATAAAGAATTTCTTGGCGAAAACTAATATATTAAAGGTACTTCTAGTTGGTCCACATATAATTTTCACATTTCGTGGTTATTGACGACGAAACAATCAAAAATGCTAATACTTATTAATAAACAATAATCCCCTGAAAATTTTTCCTATTTTGATTATAATGAAATTAATGTTGTAAATGTTTGCCTCCGATAGGGAGTTGTAAATGAGAATGAGTGCTACTGTAATTCACGTAACAACACTCTATACTTCCATTGTTCAATTCTGTGCATATTCTGTTATTGAATGAGAGTCAAATCTCTGCCCACAAACTTTAATTTTAAAAGAACACTATATGTAGATAGAAAATAGGCAAACAATATTTACCTCTAGTTTATGACCAAAATTTTATGATAATCACCAATAAATTGTTTTGATCAGTATATATTTCATTTTTTCTATTCACTTGTTGATATTTATGCACATTTTGTTATTGAAATCCAATTCATGCTACGCGGAGTTTGTTACTTCAAAATTACAAACACACACAAAAACACACCCTTACCGTTGAAATTAACACAAACACACTCTCTCAATTTAAGCACACGTACACAAATGACACACAATTTGACGATGACACGGTTCGATGTCATCGTTCACACCTGCATTTATGGAGAACACCATGCAAATATTCGAGTCAGCCATGCCACGATCGAACTTAGACAATGGCACACTTGAATCAAAATGGGGGATGTTGTGGTTGTCATTGCTTATCAAATACATAGCGCATGATTGAGTAGACAAAGTTAGTGTGTTCGAAAAAAGCATAATTCATACAATTCGTCTTGAGCAGGCCTTTAGTAAGCAACAGAGCTTCCAACAAATCATACTGCATTTTATTTCTAAGTTTGGTTTTCACTGAGTCCGTAACTGAAAAATTCGTTCTACACATGCATTGCTGGTTGCCACCTTCTATGTAAAACAATCATGCATTTTTAGTACTTTCAATACAAATATCAATGTAACTGTTCTACAAATATACATTTTTTGACATCTCTGCAACCGAGTGTATGTGTCATGGTCGAAAAATACAGGTAGATGCACCAACGTTTGGGACCATTGATATGTCAAAAAACTTTAAATGTGTTTTCAATATAAGTAGATTCTTAAATGTTTTCTTATACCACGTTATTCGGAGGTCATTATAATAGCGTTTTCAACAATTTTTACAAATTTAAAAAATTTTTTATTCAACATTTTCAATTCCAAAAGTTTTTGACAGTTCATTGTCCCAGTAGCTGTGTCGATGCGTCTACCTATTCTTCTACCATGGTATGTGTTATAGGCAAACACAGATTATGGTAGAGATAACTAGATATAATGTGTAACATAAATGTAATTATCAAATAAGTAAGGTAGTTAGAATTTTATTGAAAAAAACCTCACAAATTCCGCAATTTTGTAAAAAGATCCCGACTAAATCCTTAAGTCCCAACTTGAATTTTTCGTCCCCCAATTTAAAAAAATATCCCCTTTATGGGGAAAATTCCTCAATACTGGCAACACTGTTCGGATGTACAAATCAATTTAGGTAACACTTTTAGGTGGGCCTTATCCATGGTCATATCATATGCAACTCTACGCTAAGTAATTTGTTGACAATTTCTAAACTATCAACAAATAAACGTATAATCTTTTAGAGTCAATTACTTTAGGTTGGAATTTTTAATGAACGGTCCATTTACGTCATGCTGCTTAACGACCAATGGGGGTTGCCAATTCTTACTCGTAAAAAAGGAGATTGTGAAAATGTAAAACAGTTTTTGTGTGGTGTTCACCTTAAAAAATGATTTATTTATTTAACTTTCAGCTACCATCTCTACTCTTGCTTCTTTAAATTGATTTCATATGTTCTTAAATCATAGGCATTCGTTTAAACAGACGTACGCCGAGAACTGGATATATTTGGAAAGATTTTGACAACTCTATTACAATAATCATTTGCTCAGTAGCAGAGGGCTGCAACGAGTATGCAAAAATTCAAGCATACTCGGTTCTTACATGATTTTGTTGATGCAGCGTTTAGCTTGATGTGAATGAAATGACCGTTTTCGCTTGGATCGAATCGAACTCCTCAGTTTGAATCACTTCACTCACAATCAACATGAGCGTTCGAGACGGTTTGATATGTTCAGCAACATGAGTTGATCGACACATTATGTAAATGAGCAATCACAACCGTGATTGTCTTCTTGAATCGAGTTTCGCTCAGGTCATTGTTTATTCAACATTTAAAACAGTGGGACAGTTTATTTTGCTTTGTTAATATTTGAAATGGAAGAATATTGTGATAGTGCGACCGATTTCGTTGTAAGTAGAAA
>NW_026712410.1:2918227-3003025 GCF_030504385.1 Musca domestica | reverse complement strand
TAATTTGTTGACAATTTCTAAACTATCAACACTATAAACTATAATCTTTTAGAGTCAATTAACTTTAGGTTGGGAAGTTTTTAATGAAATGTCCATTTACGTCATCTGCTTAACGACCATGGGGGGTTGCCAATTCTTACTCGTAAAAAAGGAGATTGTGAAAATGTAAACAAGTTTTTGTGTGGTGTTCACCTTAAAAAGATTTATTTATTAAACTTTCAGCTACCATTCTCTACTATGGCTTCTTTAAATTGATTTCATATGTTCTTTAAATCATTAGGCATTCGTTTAAACAGGACGTACGCCGAGAACTGGAAATATATTTGGAAAGATTTTGACAACTCTATTACAATAATCATTTGCTCAGTAGCAGAGGGCTGCAACGAGTATGCAAAATTCAAGCATACTCGGTTTCTTACATGATTTTTGTTGATGCAGTCGTTTAGCTTGATGCGAATGAAATGACCGTTTTCGCTTGGATCGAATCGAACTCTCAGTTTGAATCACTTCACTCACAATCAAACATGAGCGTTCGAGACGGTTTGATATGTTCAGCAACATGAGTTGATCGAACACATGATGTAAATGAGCACACAACCGTGATTGTCTTCTTTGAATCGAGTTCGCTCAGCGTCATTGTTTATTCAACCATTTAAACAAGTTGGGACAGTTTATTTTGACTTTGTTAATATTTGAAATGGAAGAATATTGTGATAGTGCGACCGATTTTGTTGTAAGTAGAAACTACACAGGTGTAGGTAAACAAAAAGGTCAAAGTTTGTGAAAAATCTTGACCAATATTGTAAATTAAAACAAAAAATTTAAATATTTTTAGTTTTCTAAACACCAATGATGTTTTCTTTATTAAAAATTTATTTTGTTTTTTTTTTTTTCAAATAAGTTACTGAAGTCTAGCATACCAAAAACCCATATAAAATGAAAATGTATGCTTATTAAAAATAATTTGTACCAATCTTTTTATGGGGACATCTTTTAGTTATGAAATCCTTAGTAAAATTACAATCATGATTTCGCTCAAATTCGAACATTTGCGTTTTAATCAAATCAAATCACTCACTTAACTAGGATAAATACAACCGATCAGACTCACCATAGATGATCGACCCGTTATGAACAATTCAACATAAGTTCGTAAACAAATAACTCATGTGAGCTGTTTGATTGCGATCACAAAACTTCGATCAATACATGTTTGATCACAATTTTTTCGTTTGGCTTGAGTAACTCGAATGAACATGTTGCATCTGACCGACTGATTGAGTTTGATTGTATTTCCACTGTGTGTGATCAAGCCTACTCAATCATACTCATTGCAGCCCTCTGCTCAGTAGGTATTGAGGACTACGTTCTTGATCTATTACCGGAAATAGTATATGCAGCGTTTAGTTTATTTATAAGCCGGGATGAAATGACACATCCTACATTTGCGGAGCGCTTAAAAAAGAATCTAAGCACTATCTTCCGATATTAGATGCTATTTTAGAGGCCGGTATAAGTCAATTCCTTGGTTTCTCCAGTTGTCTTCTTTCCACTGACAATACACATATAGTGCAGCGTTTAAACAACGACTTCAGCTCTCAATGTGGTTCTTTATTCTGTTGTTTGCTTGTGGGACAACGAATAGCTGCAGGTACAGAGGGTTGGTGGGATTTAAATATCGTGGATAGGCGTGCAAACATCGTGTTCGCTGCAAAAGATATTGCAGTTTATTTGCCGAAGAAAAGTCCAAACGTAAGATATAACACTTTTACTTAAGTTAATCTGTCTGTTGAAAATGTTATCGGAAAGAATATTATAGATTAAGTTAATATACCAATCAGTTAGCTTTCCCTAAGTCATATTGTTCAGTTATAACCAACCAAATTGGAGATGTGTATTATGTTGATTTGTGCGCTCTGCGGATAGGTATCAAAAAAGATATTTGGAGACATGGATTGACCTACAATGTTAAATTAATTCTTTTGTGGATAAATAACCATTAATCGTCTATTAGACCCGAATACAAGATATTCTAAGATATAAGTCATAAAAATCATGATATTAGCATTTTCTACTCTGATTTAATAATATGTTACAGCTAACTATAGGACCTAAATTACTATTAGAAGATATTAAATTGTTTGAAA
This sequence comes from Musca domestica, assembly GCF_030504385.1. Classification (NCBI taxonomy): domain Eukaryota; kingdom Metazoa; phylum Arthropoda; class Insecta; order Diptera; family Muscidae; genus Musca; species Musca domestica. The sequence continues at coordinate 3,000,878 of NW_026712410.1, read as the reverse complement.
AAATATGCGGTGGGGAGCCAAACAAATAGGATAATAAAGATGAAATAAAGAGTACAATATAATAAATTTGCGATATAATATTAATTTCATGTTTAATACAAATAACTTAAAATACTAGATAACACAGCTGATCGTAAAAAATATTAATGAGATCATACATACAATCAGTGTAATAGTAAAAATCCTGCTACATAGACGAAATCTCGGATTGTTGCAATAAGGAGCAGCAAAAATCAATGTCTCTTTTCGTCCTGAAACCATTGCGATTTGTAATTTCCGCTTAAACTTTGTCTCCATTTAAAATTTTGAAATTAAGTTCAGCCGCAAATTGAACTGAGTTTCGAAGCCCGCAGTCTTACAGTGATCGTTAAGATATATACGACTAGAAACATCACTACCAGGACCATCCTTTATAAAATCACATACACGGGTTCTAAAGTATTGCTTCATAATGTCATCTCGAATACCCACATTATCTAGTTTTGCCTATTGTGGATATAGCAGATATGATTGACATCACTTTTATTCAAACTGACTTTAAAGAAATCGGCAATTGATAAGCCACCAATAATGAAGTCAGCACGGTTTAAGCGACGATGAAGAATGTTATTCTCAGCTTCCAAAAGATTCATCTTGGACGATACTGACTCTCCAACATGGTTAATGCGGTCATTACATTGGCAATATCAGACTTGATTACAGACAGACCCGAACTCAGTTCAACCTTCATATTGTCAATGGCATCTTTAATGCCATTCAACTCGGTTTGATGAACACCAACAAAAGTATCAATCTGCCTCTTGAGATCTCGAATGTCGTCAACCACAACACTATTTCCCCGTACATTATTAAGGTTTTGGTCACATGCCGCACAAATAAATGAACTCACACCAATTGACTTCAGTGTTGAAAGATCTTGAGGTGAGAGTTTGGCACATGCTAAATGAATCCATTTGCAGCAAATTCTGCATTCAATGCTTCCACAGGTTTAAGGAATGCCTTTAGAATACAGTCCACATGTAACAATGTTTTTTAGTCTTATTTGCAGACATATCGGCAAGCAACAACAGCAAAAACAAATGCAGCAACAACAAGAACCATGGCTCCAAAGCAAGCAATAAAGTTTATTAGATTTCACCGATATCAAAGAGTTCACGAAAAAATTTAATTTGTTTAAGAGTCGAAAGTACATTTTTGACTTATTACAAGCAAAGAAGAAGCAAAAAAAAATAGTTGGAATCTTAATTATTTAGCTCACGATCAGCTGCGATTAAACCCCGCGTTTACTCAGACATGGGGTTGCGCACTCAGAAACACAGACGTTTACCATCACACTCTGCAAATTGCATGCAGGGCTCCACTTTCACTTAAAGTATTTTTCACAAATTTTATTGACAATTTCAATTCTTTATAAATGCAAATAAACAAAACTGTTCTTGTTGTGACAGTTTATATGGATTGTATATGACAAGAAGTGTTACAGAAAATGCAGAGATGGGATTGCTTATTTGGATTCATGATTCTACCATGGAGCAACTGTTGTCTTCATGGAAAAACGATCGTAAACAAGTAGCTAACGTTAGCCACTAAATTCCCAAATATTGTTTTGATAAATAATATATAAATTCAAAACGCCCAGAGTCTTGAAATTAAGACAAGTGTTTTCATTTGAACCTTCCCCATAAGCATGTTGCAATGAAATAAAAGTAACCTCATTTCAAAATAGCATTTCCCAAGCTCTACATTTTTCTGTAATTCACTTGTCAAATTTTAATGCATAAAAACAGTTCCAATCTCTGATATTGTGTGCATACAATGGATTTATGATATTGATTTTGAAAATGAGATGTTGTCAACTGTATAATTGAACAAAATGTTCACATATAGTCGCATTACTTTACCTTCTTAGTTTACCATAACGATTTTTTCAATTTTTGCCTATGGCCATATTATTTGGATAAGAAACTTACGTATAACAGAAATGGCTTACAGTACTTAAGACTTAACTATGTATAGCTATCGCTATCTACTACATAATACAAAGTAATTCGCTATGCTCCAGGCACTTAGCATCCATCAACATAAATGAACTAAATAAACTGAAACTTAACATAAATGCCCCAAAAACAAAAATGGGCGAACTCTACTAAGTTATATAATATCTTAAAACTATGATTTAAAATCTAATACTACGAACTAAGAACTAATTCTACTATGTACAATATTTACAAATTTTATAATTGGCCTTGAAATAATTTCAATTATTTATTTTTTATTCACAACATATACAAACTGTGTATATGTTTTGACAGAATGAAGCACCAAAAGAAAAAATTATTAAGGGGGTAGGTTTGATCTACCTTATGTAATTGTTCCATGGGTAGATCCATGGTAGAAGAATACAGGTAGATGTATCAACGCTTGGGAACATTGATGTGTCAAAATTTACAATGTTTTTTCAAATATAAGTAGATTTTTATATGATTCTTATACGACCTAAATCGAAAGAAACTATAATATATGTTTTTTCAAAATGATTTACAAATTTGAATGATTTTTCATTTAAATTGACGGATTGAATTGGCAGTTTCATTGTCCCATCAGCTGTGTCGATGCGTCTACCTATATTCTTCTATCATGGGTAGATCCACAATAAAAGGTAAGGTTGAGCTTCCAGCTGATCACATTTATTTAAGGTGCCCGACTTCTGACAATTTTGTGTATGCATTTATTGGTTTAAAAAAAGAAAAATATTTTCAAAATCAATGATTGGAAGAAAGTAACATTGCAGCGTGCACAGGTAATAACCATTTTTGCCACGGAATTGAAAGATTATCAAGTGGGATAATATTTTTGAAAGAAATCCAGGCATTTCATTCATCTTTCACGCTTTTTAATCAATATTCGAAATGCGGAAAATGTTAATTAAATTGTTGCCGGTCAGAACAAATGAACCGGATATGTTAAGCTCGGTACAAGCGGTTTAAAGAATCAGCGTTGCCAACTTGTGTATAATATAAACCCGAGAAATACAAATCTAATGTAGGGCTCGTAGCATGGTAGAAGAATATAGGTAGATGCAACAACGCTTGGGAACATTATATGTCAAAACGTTAAAGTGTTTTGTCAAATATATGTAGATATTTATATGTTTTCTTATACAATGCAAATCGGATTTTTACAAATTTCAATATTTTTTCATTAAGATTTCAATTCCAAAATCGGTTTGACAGTTCATTGTCCAGCAGCTGTGTCGATGCGACTACCTGTATTCTTCTACCATGGCTCGTAGGTACATTAAAGGTAATTTGATTAATTAGGAAAACAAAGAAGACATTTTTATTTGCGAATTAAAATATACTTAAAAATGTCCCAAAAATTAAATTAAAATAATTTTAGGACAATTTGTTTTTGTGTTTAATTAACACTTGTGTTTTATTGTTGTGTGTGAATGCGTTTGTGCGAACAAATTAATGCAACGCCAACAACACCAACCGTTAAAACCATCTCTGACCCAAGCCAAGTAAACTGGAACGGCAGCAAATTTAGACCTGTCTCATGTGTCCGTCCAGCACCAACCACCATTGAAGTATCCATTGTGCCTAAGTCCGTGATGTCCAAAAACCTGGAATAATAAAACCAGTATAAGTATATGCTGACAAGGTAACAATATTTAAAAGAAAAAATATCTACTTACCGGCCTTGAGCACATTCTTTCGGAGGATCTAGGCCCAGAGCCTGAGTGCTAACATCTAACAAGTTAAAAAGCAGTAAGTTCGGCCGGGCCGAACTTTGAATACCCTCCACCATTTGAAACGAATTTGGAGATAAAATCCTTAAAAATATTGTTAACGTTTTAAAAATACCGAATATAGCCGTTATATGGGTGTCTATACGACGTGGACCTACATGGGCAATGTTTGTCATAAGTCATTACCATATTCAAATTCGAAACTTGAAATATAGGGAGGTACTGGTATATGGGGCTTAGACGAAGACCTGGACCTGCATACACAATTTTCTATCACAGACTGTAGTTCCCATTACGAAATCTAAATACGTAATTTGAAACAATTCCGGTGAATAATGACGCTTAAGTCATCAAAATACCAAATATAGGGAGGTACCGTTATATGGGGGCTATACGAAGACGTGGACCTGCACAGACAGTTTTCTTTCTTAGGCTGTAGTATCCATTTCGAACTTCGAATTCCAAATTTGAAACAAATCCGGTAATAATGTCGCTAAAATCATCAAAATACCGAATATCGGGATGTACCGTTATATGGGGGCTATGAGAAAACCTACATGGCCCATTTACTAACTTAACCTGCCTACTGGAAAAATAAACATGTGTGCAAAATTTTAGCCTTCTATCTCAATTCGTTCGAAAGATAGCGTGATTACAACAGACAGACAGAACGACATGGCTAAATCGACTTAAAATTTACGCTGATCAAGAATATATATACTTTGTTGGGTCTAACAAGGGAATGACAAAGTTAATATGCCCTCCATAGTATGGTGGAGGGTATAAAAAGGAGAAATACAAATGAAAGATTAGATTATATGTTAAAAAAAAACTTAAAATATAACACCGAACTCATAATTAGGAATTGATATGCTAAAACATTTATTTGTTAGTTTAAGTATATGTTAGTAGTTAGTGATTAGTATATAAGATTTTATTTGTGATTGTAAAAGTTTTTAACGCTAGATAGAATGCGACAAGTGTAGAGTTACCCCAGAAAATCCTATTAGAAATTAGTTTATTGTGGGACCAAATGTTAATGTTCCCTAGAACCACATAAGAGAGCTCATTTAAGTGAGGAGATAATTAGAAAAGCGGCCCGAGTTCACCAGAATCCAATAGGATAAGGTGGTAGCGCGAGGTATTGACTTATCGATGTGTCAAGTGTTAGAAATTAAAGGGCTGCAAATGTGACAATTTTCTCTATTTGATCAAACGCATAACAGTACATGACATCCAACCAAATGCTCGATGTCTCGTCATGTCGGTCACACTCAAATCCATCGTCATAACATGTAATGACCAATAAAAGGAAATGTTGAATAGTGTGTCATACAAAAATGTTCTATCAAAAATCAACAACAAGTATGAAACAATTGCCAACGGAAAAGACACACACGTGATGAAGGCAAAGCGCAATCGCTACCTGCTTTTCCGATATGTTAAAAAATTAATTTTTTGTAATAAAGAATTTCTTGGCGAAAACTAATATATTAAAGGTACTTCTAGTTGGTCCACATATAATTTTCACATTTCGTGGTTATTGACGAAACAATCAAAAATGCTAATACTTATTAATAAACAATAATCCCCTGAAAATTTTTCCTATTTTGATTATAATGAAATTAATGTTGTAAATGTTTGCCTCCGATAGGGAGGTGTAAATGAGAATGAGTGCTACTGTAATTCACGTAACAACACTCTATACTTCCATTGTTCAATTCTGTGCATATTCTGTTATTGAATGAGAGTCAAATCTCTGCCCACAAACTTTAATTTTAAAAGAACACTATATATAGATAGAAAATAGGCAAACAATATTTACCTCTATTTTATGACCAAAATTTTATGATAATCACCAATAAATTGTTTTGATCAGTATATATTTCATTTTTTCTATTCACTTGTTGATGTTTATGCACATTTTGTTATTGAAATCCAATTCATGCTTACGCGGAGTTTGTTACTTCAAAATTACAGCACACACAAAAACACACCCTTACCGTTGAAAGTAACACAAACACACTCTCTCAATTTAAGCACACGTACACAAATGACACACAATTTGACGATGACACGGTTCGATGTCATCGTTCACACCCTGCATTTATGGAGAACACCATGCAAATATTCGAGTCAACCATGCCACGATCGAACCTTGGTTGTCATTGCTTATCAAATACATAGCGCATGATTGAGTAGACAAAGTTAGTGTGTCGAAAAAAGCATAATTCATACAATTCGTCTTGAGCAGGCCTTTAGTAAGCAACAGAGCCTCCAACAAATCATACTGCATTTTATTTCTAAGTTTGGTTTTCACTGAGTCCGTAACTGAAAAATTCGTTCTACACATGCATTGCTAGTTGGTACCTTCTATGTAAAACAATCATGCAATTTTTAGCACTTTCAATACAATATCAATGTAACTGTTCTACAAATATACATTTTTTGACATCTCTGCAACCGAGACTGTTTTTCCAAAGTGTATGTGTCATGGTAGAAAAATACAGGTAGATGCATCAACGTTTGGGAACATTGATATGTCAAAAAACTTTAAATGTGTTTTCAAATATAAGTAGATTCTTAAATGTTTTCTTATACCACGTTATTCGGAGGTCATTATAATTAGCGTTTTTCAACAATTTTTACAAATTTAAAAAATTTTTTATTCAACATTTTCAATTCCAAAATTGTTTTGACAGTTCATTGTCCCAGTAGCTGTGTCGATGCGTCAAACACAGGCAAACACAGATTATGGTAAGAGATAACTAGATATAAATGTGTAACATAAATGTAATTATCAAAATAAGTAAGGTAGTTAGAATTTTTATTGAAAAAAACCTCACAAATTCCGCAATTTTGTAAAAAGATCCCGACTAAATCCTTAAGTCCCAACTTGAATTTTTCGTCCCCCAATTTAAAAAAATATCCCCTTTATGGGGAAAATTCCTCAATACTGGCAACACTGTTCGGATGTACAAATCAATTTTAGGTAACACTTTTAGGTGGGCCTTATCCATGGCCATATCATATGCAACTCTACGCTAAGTAATTTTGTTGACAATTTCTAAACTATCAACAATATAAACGTATAATCTTTTAGAGTCAATTAACTTTAGGTTGGGAAGTTTTTAATGAAATGTCCATTTACGTCATCTGCTTAACGACCAATGGGGGGTTGCCAATTCTTACTCGTAAAAAAGGAGATTGTGAAAATGTAAAGTAAACAAGTTTTTGTATGTTGTTCACCTTAAAAAATGATTTATTTATTAAACTTTCAGCTACCATTCTCTACTATGGCTTCTTTAAATGGATTTCATATGTTCTTTAAATCATTAGGCATTCGATTAAACAGGACGTACGCCGAGAACTGGAAATATATTTGGAAAGATTTTGACAACTCTATTACAATAATAATTTGCTCAGTAGGTATTGAGGACTACGTTCTTGATCTATTACCGGAAATGGTATATGGAGCGTTTAGTTTATTTATAAGCCGGGATGAAATGACACATCCTACATTTGCAGAGCGCTTAAAAAAAGAATCCAAGCACTATCTTCCGATATTAGATGCTATTTTAGAGGCCGGTATAAGTCAATTCCTTGGGTTCTCCAGTTGTCTTCTTTCCACTGACAATACACATATAGTGCAGCGTTTAAACAACGACTTCAGCTCTCAATGTGGTTCTTTATTCTGTTGTTTGCTTGTGGGACAACGAATAGCTGCAGGTACAGAGGGTTGGTGGGATTTAAATATCGTGGATAGGCAATTGTTGCTGCTACTCTTGCAAACATCGTGTTCGCTGCAAAATGATATTGCAGTTTATTTGCCGAAGAAAAGTCCAAACGTAAGATATAACATTTTTACTTAAGTTAATCTGTCTGTTGAAAATGTTATCGGAAAGAATATTATAGATTAAGTTAATATACCAATCAGTTAGCTTTCCCTAAGTCATATTGTTCAGCTATAACCAACCAAATTGGAGATGTGTATTATGTTGATTTTGTGCGCTCTGCTCGGATAGGTATCAAAAAAAGATATTTGGAGACATGGATTGACCTGAAATGTTAAATTAATTCTTTTGTGGAGAAATAACCGGTTAATCGTCTATTAGACCCGAATACAAGATATTCTAAGATATAAGTCATAGAAATCATGATATTAGGATTTTCTCCTCTGATTTGTGGCTAAATTAAAAGCTTTTAATATTATCCGGCTTTCGGTCACGATTCGGATTCTCTCCTCTGCAGTATGTCCAACTACGCCACGGCGGCCGGTTCTATGTACCGGATTGACTCGGAGGCACATTTCTCCGACCAGGGGCCGCCAACCCAGCAAATACATGTTCGTGTTCGTCCATTTTTCTGATGTGGGAGCAACATTACCCGAATGTTTGCTCTGTATTCTCTTGGTCCGAGCCGGGATCGAGACCACCCCGGACCATGGTTCTGCTCCGTTTGTCGTAATCGCATCCACCACAGATCGGTTTCGGTGAGATGCAACGGATGCATGGAGTGGGTGCATTTCCGGAATTGTTCCGGCCTAAACCGGATACAGGAGTATAGCGATAGGGACTACATTGCTTCCTGCTGCGTCAATGTTATATGCCTAATATCAGTTCACTACTGGTAGGCAATAACCGTCTGGTGCTAGGGGATTTCAATGCCCATCATGAGTTATGGCATTCCGTTCCCCCACGTTATATGCCTAATATCAGTTCACTACTGGTAGGCAATAACCGTCCGGTACTAAGGGATTTCAATGCCCATCATGAGTTATGGCATTCCGTCCTAGGTTATGACCAGAGAGGCATGGCGCTGGCTGAGCAAATTGATAGCTCCATGTTTTGCACAGTGAATGAGGACGCGTCCACCAGAATAAGGGGATACTACCACAGTTCTCCGGACATATCCATCGTGTCCCCAGGTCTGACGAATGACGTAACTTGGCAATCAGTTATTTCTCTAGGCTCAGACCACGTCCCCATTATTATCGCCATCAACAGACCACCCGACTTCTGTTGAATCTGAACGCCGCACTCTTCTTAACCACGGGAAAGCCAATTGGCAAGAATTCAGAGAGTATACCAATCGCCCTTCAGAGAACTGCCCAACCCATCTGATGGTCAGGTAGCAGATAGGTGTTTCCGGGACATCATCAAAGCTGCAGCCGCTCGCTATATACCTGCTGGTCGAATAACTGAAATAAGACCAAATTTCCCAGCAGAGGCAGCGGGATTAGCAAACGAGCGAGATGAGCTTCGCCGTACTAACCCTATTAACCCCAGAGTCAGGGAACTTACTCTGGAGGTAAACAGGTTAGTAGGTGAGCATAAGCGGAAAAAGTGGTTAGAACATCTGAAGCATTGCAACATCGGTACCGGAACGAGTAAATTGTGGGCAACGGTTAAGTCGCTCTCGAACCCTGGGAAAAAGGACGATCGGACATCTGTCTCATTCAACGGCGTAGAAGTGACAGATCCGAAGAGGTGCGCGTGTTATTTTAACCGGCAGTTTGTAGAGCACCCCGAGAGTGACAGGGCGAAGAGAAGGATCCTACGCCGTGTACTATCCCTTCCAGCCGAGGAGGTACCACCACAATTTACGTTGGCAGATGTTGCACAGGTCATCAGAAGCGCAAAGTCATCCAAAGCGCTTGGTCCTGACGGAATCTCAATGGTGATGTTGAAGCAACTGGATGAACCAGGAGTTGAGTATCTTACAAAGCTGTCGTTAGCCTAGTAGTTCCCGATGCCTGGAAAATGGGCAGGGTGGTCCCGCTACTGAAGCCAGGAAAGGATGCCAGCTAAAGTGATTCATACAGGCCGATATCGCTTTTGTCACCAGTAGCAAAGACGCTTGAGGCTTTACTCCTCCCCAGCATAAGAGAGTGTTTCCCAGTAGCCGATCATAAACACGGATTCCGAAAATTGCATAGCACAACAACAGCTTTACACGCCATTTCCACACATGTCAGCAGAGGTCTCAACCAGAACAGGCCGTGCGATAGAATAGTTATGGTGGCACTTGATTTATCAAAAGCCTTTGATACAGTCAATCATGCCACACTGTTCGAGAACATTGAGCGCACCACCCTCCGGCCAAGTTTGAAACGTTGGATAGTAAACTACATGTGTGGACGCCAGTCGTACGTGGAATTCAGAAACAAGAAGTCGAGTCACCGTAGTCATCCGTAGAGTTAAACAGGAAGTTCCCGAAGGTGGGGTGATATCTCCGGAACTGTTTAACCTTTACCTTTCTGACATTCCACGCCCTCCAGACGGCACAGAGACTATAACGTACGCAGATGATTGTACGCTCGTGGCGTCCGGAACCATTATTGATGACATTTGCGATCGGTTAAACGCTTACCTTGTTGGTCTTACCGCCTTTTTCACTGCGAGGAATATGAAGATATCCGCCACTAAGTCGACGGTCACACTTTTCACCACATGGACTGCGGAGATTGGGCTATCCTTGAATGTGCAGGTCGATGGTGCTATTATTCCGACCACCAACTACGCCAAGGTATTAGAGGTCACATTCGATAGCCTCTTTAAGTCGTCCGCGCATACCACAGCTATCTGCGACAAGATTAGAAGTAGGAACAAGGTCCTCAAGTCTCTGGCCGGCAGTACTTGGGGAGCTGATAAGGAAACCTTGTTGACCTTGTTGACTATGCGGCTCCGGTGTGGTCCGCCTACGTCATTGCTACGCAGTGGAAAAATGTTCAGTCCTGCCAGAATGCCGCCCTTAGAACCGCAACAGGGTGCCTTCTCATGACACCTGTCGATCACCTACATGAGGAGGCGAAGGTCTTACCGGTGCGACAGCATAACAAAATGCTGTCAATGCAATACCTGCTTGGGTGTTATAGACAAGGCCATCCAAATAACCATCTTGTGGATAGGCAAGAGAGCCTCTAGATCAGCAGGCCTATCAAGCGGGACTGAATAGTATTCACTCTAATGCGGTCTTAGAAGCCATTGAAGGATATAGAGTGAATACTGTGCTAGGAGACCATCCCCCTCCCGTCGCAGCTGAAGAACGAGAGCTGCCCCGACAAACCCGAGTAGTTTTGGCTCAATTACGATCCGGATGGTGCAGCCGCCTAAATTCCTACTGGGCCCGGATTAAAGGCGACGTGCAGAACATCTGTCCAGCATGTGGCACAGGCCCACATGACACGCTACACCTATTTCGCTGCCCAGCCAAGCCTACTCACCTAACTCCAGTCTCGTTATGGACACAACCCATACAAGTTGCATCCTTTTTGAGACTGACCTCGAGGCGGAACCTGAATGAACTGTGTCAGAAAATGGAAACCGAACGAACACAGATGTATGAGCTGCTACAACAACAACAACTCTTTCTCTAAGTTTAATAGTTTCTTAAATAACTACTGTATTTACATATAAAATTTTATTTATGAAAAATTTACATACATTATTCCAAAACCATGGTACAATGTAGATAAGGTAGAGAAATAGGCCTACCTGTGTGGATTATAATGTCAGAATTACTATGAACACATTAATTTTGAATAAATAATAATTGCAAAAATTGAATGGAAGGTCAAGATTTCTATTCAAAACCATGTTCAAAACGGTAAATTTTGTCCATACAATAAATAAGCATTTTGGATGGTAACATGCCCTATTATAAGTTGGACCGGAAAGTCTAAATTTTTTGTTTGCTTTTTCATTCCATGTTTTGTAAGCAACCCCATCAGACCAGGGAAAGTTACACGACACAACTTAACTTAAATTCTAACAAATATCACAAAAAATTGAATTTTTCTGTAGTAAAACCAATTGGCCAACAACATAAGGAGCTTACGTTTATATATTTTTACAGAATAATTAAAACATTTAAGAGGTTGTGGAAGTTCTTTGAATAATCGAACAGTTTGACTAGGAACGACCTTTCCAAAACGATAACTAACACGGCAACAAAATTTGCATATTTCTTGTAGATCTCCCAAAAATATACAAACTGACAACAGAAATTGGAACCTGCAGCTTAAACATAACAACACGAAATAGCTGGTGCCAACGCAAACTGGAAATGTAACGATTAACTCATGTAAACGAAATTTAAACAACATTTTTTTTATATAACGGGGCAACAAGTTATTTTATTAAAATGTATAATTTTAATTATAATTAACTTGCCCTTAGCCGGTTCTTCGGATTCACTTTCATGGGAAAATGTACCAATTTTTTTTTCAATTGAACATGTAGCCATTTTCGCGCTCTAGACAAAATGTGCCCCGCATATGGTCGCTCCAGTTTGTAGATTAGCATGACCGCTATATTGGAAGGTTGAGAGGTTAGACAGTCCATACAGATATGGTATCACAGTTTCGCGGATATGTGTCACTTAATTCCAACGAAGGATGATTCTTTCTTAACAAATTGGAAGTCTTCTTTTAGCTTCATATGCGGGGTTCCAAGAGATTTTCAAAAAACTTCATAATGCAATGAAGTTTTCTCTTGGGTAAAATATTGCATAATATGATCGTGAGGGAGATTTTAATCCTGACTACCTTTAGAGTTGATGGCCTACATTAGAGCCCTCTGGGAAAAAATCAATATTAGCATTTCAAATAGAAATTAACTGTCAATATACTTGAAATATATGGACAATCACTTTACTTGTTTTGTGTTTGATTCATTGTTGTCTTCATATATAAAAGATTAAAATCAATGGTCATCATCCACACCAATATGTCTGAAGAGCCGCTTAACAAACGGCGAAACGCGTTGATTTCACATCACTGCAAATTACAGATCATTAAACTCGTCTCGAAAGAGAAATAAACATATAAATCATAGCTGGCCCAGCGAGGGGGGCTATATCACAATGTAGACCGACCTGATACATCTTTATATATATATATATATATAAATCAATTGTTGTTCGTTGGTAATGGAATCAGTTGAGAACGGCTGAAACGATTTGCATATCTTTTTGTACAAACGTTCGTCATACCCAGAGTTATGTTTTTTTAAGAAAAAATATTGACCACGCCTAGTTTTACGCCCACTATTGCGATTTATCTACAATCTTTCTATTTGCCAAATAATGAAGACATTGCTTTTAAAATTATTACACGACATACTGTTGACTTTCCCTCCAATCCTAAGTATTTATTTGGGGGCTGAGGAACAGACCACGCCTATTTTTTAATCTATATATAAACCAATTTTTGTTCGTTGGTAATTGAATCAGTTGGGACCGGCTGGAACTATTTGGATATTTCTTTATAAATGTTCGTCCTACCTCGATTTAGGTTTTTTCCATTTATCTATAATCCTAATTTTTGCCAAAATCATGAAGATATCTGTTCCACAGTTGGTATACGACTTAATTGAAAAGGTATAGTAACACAACAGTTGAGAACGGCTGGGCCGATTTGACTCAAATTTGGTTTTGGTTATTTGTAATTACAGTGGAAACGTTGTCAAGAAAGAAAATGTTGAGTAAATCGCGAAACTGAAAAAATTTACTGTTTTATTATGTTATGGAATTTTGTGTAGAATTGTTTCAGAATGCCTTTTGGATTGAAAATTCTTATTGAAAAAACCGAAAAAATCGAGAAAGTTTGCATATTTTTTATACATGTTATTATATGGTTGCCATACCCAAATTTTAATTTTGATAAGATATGGAAATAATCCATCCAATGAGAACTCAAAATGTAAAATTCATTGGGAGTTCAATCAGTGAAATACCGAATATGAAGAGGCACAGTAATATGCGGACTATACAAAATAGTGGAGTGAATTGAAAATATAGTAAGAAAAGGATTCATATACTCGGAACCCTTAGAAGTAACCTTAAATCATAGCTAAGTTTATACGGGCACTGTGCGCTATCTTCAGTAATTACACTGCGCCGCAGACAATCTTGGGGTTAGGACATTTTTCGGTTTGTAAATAAAAATCCCAAAAGAGGGGTTCCCGGATTTTAGCTATTGCCAGGGTCTTGGTCACATTTTCCAATTGATTTTGCTCTATTTAGCATCTGGCTTCTGGTAGAAGACCTTTTCGCGGAAGTTTTTCAATGTCAATGTTTCGGAGTAGCGCTCATATAAAAATTCCTCCTGATTTTATCTATTTCGAGGGTTTTGATTATATTTTCGAATCGATTTGATTTTAAATTTGTGTTTAGGGTACTTTGTGGGTAGAGAACCATATTACATGGGCCTATTATAAACAGTTAATGTATTCTTTTTAATATATATGCTATATTATTTAGGTTTTTAACTCTCAAACTAAAACCTTTTACTTAAAAATAGGATAAGGTTTTTTGAAAGACGTATTTATTTCTTCGTTTATACTAAAAATTGTGCCATTTATGTGAGCCAGATTTGTGAATTATTATGCTTTAAAACTGTGCGTTAAAGACTAAAACTACGGGCCGGCAACGCGGACTGGGCCAACTAGTCTTTTATACAAATGACTCTTCATGTAACCCCTAGGACTATCAAATTTAAAACTCTATATTAACTTTTGCGGAGTATAGAGCAAACTATTTGTGGCCCTTTGTGTATGGTTAAGCTATATAAAATGGAACCTAAAAGCGTTTGACCCGAAAACTCCCTTTGGGGATTTTTATCTACCAACCGAACAATTTCCATAGTGTAATTTTCCGCAGTGTAATTACTGACGAAAGCGCAATAGTCCCCGTATAACGTTACATGTGTGTTAAGATTACTTTTAAAGGTTCGGAAGAATTTTCCGAGGATATGAATCCTTTTCTTACTAAATTTTAAATTCGCTCCACTATTGTGTATACTCCGCATATTACAGTGCCTCTTCATATTGGGCATTTCACTGATTGCAGTCCCAATGAATTTTGCATTTTAAGTTCTCATTGGATGGATTTTTTCCATATCTAATCAATTTCTTGGAGTTTTGGACCTCAGAATTAAATTATGTCCGTGAGCCTCTTCGTTCACCATCTGCAATTACGATAGAGGTCAACAAATTTAATATGCGTCTTTCAAACTTTGCACAGGTTTTTATATTATTGTTAGGATGATTGATGTTACAAAAGGTATATATTTATTCTCATTTAATCAAACCAAATGTGCCTCTTTATATTCATTATTTCATCGTATTTAATTAAATTTTCAAATTTCAGTTATCAGTACTACAAAGGTCTTAGCAATATTTTCCAAATCAAAAATAATTTAAGAATTCGTAACTTTTAGAAGATCATGTTTAATTAGCATTTAGTTTTTACCAGTCAATTAAACTATATCCGACTGTGTATGTGGCCGTTCGTTCGTTGAAATCGCAATAAAGGCGATTTATTTAGGTTAATCTTTAAACTACAATATTCCTAGGAAGTTAAATATATCCGTTTAGGTATAATAATACCACGAAAATTTCGTCCTTTGCCTGTTTTTGTTACAATTTCTACCGAATTATCTGTAACTTGACATTTAAGTTTTCGGTATTGAGAAATCAATACCGACAATAACTGGCTACTATTGGTTCCCCATTAGGCATAGCCTCAATTTAAAAGTATGTTGAGAATTTTAATGAAAAAGTATTTTTCAATCAAAATTGAAAATAGCAGCATTTGTATAGCAACCATATAACGGCATCTATAGCAAATATGCAAAAAATTTTTTTCAATAAAAATTTTCAATTTTTAAAGGGCATTTTGAAACTATTCACAACTCCATATCAAAATAGAAAAGTCAAAGTTTTCATTTCCGCTATTTTTAAAGAGACTTTTCTCAACATTTTCTTTCATGAAAATGTTTCCACTGTAATTACAAATAACCAAAAGAGTCCAATCGGCTTAGCCGTTCTCAACTTATGTGTTAGAAAAGTAGGCGTGGCCAGTTCCTCTGGCCCCTAACAAATACCTAGGGTTGGAGGGAGAGCAAAGATTACGCCAAATACTAACTGTGGAACAGATATCTTCATGATTTTGGAAAATATAAGAATTTTAGGTAAATCCGAAAATCAGGCGTAAAATTGGACGTGGTCACTTTTTCTTTCAATAAAAACCTAAAGAATATTTAGAAAAAAAAATATCCTTATTTTTCTGCATTGAGATCAGCATATCCCGGAATGATTGCTCCGGATTTTATTGGTCCGTGCCGGTATTGACGAAAACCCCGGACCTTGGTTTTGCTCGGTTTGTCAGAACGTCATCCACCACAGATCTGTTTTGGTGCGATGTAATGGATGTAGAGAATGAGTGCACTTTAAGGACTGTTCCGGACTAAGGCGTTTGCGAGACTACAGCGAAAGGGATTATGTTGCGACTTGCTGGTCAGAGCTCAGAGAATTCACCAACCGCCGCTTCAGGGAACTGTCCAACCCTTCTGACGGGTAGCAGAAAGGATTTTCCGAAACATCAGCAAAGCTGCAGCCGCTCGGTATATACATGCTGGTCGAATACCCGAGATAAGACCAAACTTCCCAGCAGAGGCAGCGGGATTAGTAAACGAGCGTGATGATCTCCGTCGTACCTACCCTACTGATCCTAGAATCCGCGATTTGACAGTGGAAGTCAATCGGATGGTACAGGAGCATAAGAGGAAAAAGTGGCTAGAACATCTGAAGTGTTGCAACATTGAAACCGATATGAGTAAGTTGTGGATAACGGTTAAGTCGCTCTCGAACCCTGGAAAAAAGGATGATAGGACCTCAGTCACTTTTAATGACGTAACGGTGACTAATCCGAAGAGTTGCGCGGAGTATTTTAACCGACAATTCGTCGAGCACCCCGAGAGCCACAGGGCGAAGCGAAATGTACTACGTCGTATCAGATCTCTTCCCGCCGCGGAGGAACCACCACAGTTTACGATGGGTGATGTTACAAATGTCATCCGTAACGCTAAGTCATCCAAAGCGTTGGGCCCGGACGGAATCTCAATGGTAATGTTGAAGCAGCTGGATACGCCGGGAGTCGAGTACTTAACGAAAGTTCTCATTTTGTCGCTAGGGCCGTGTGACAGAACAGTGTTGGTAGCCCTTGACCTATCAAAGGCATTTGACACGGTCAATCATGCCATACTGTTTGAGGACGTGCAGAGAACTACCCTCCGGTCAAGTTTGAAACGTTGGATAATCAACTATATGTGTTGATAATCAACAGGGAGTTCCTCAAGGTGGGATGATATCTGCGGAACTGTTTAACCTCTACCTTTCCGGAATTCCTCGCTCTCCAGACGGCATTGAGATCGTAACGTATGCGGATTGATCATGGCGTCGGGCCCAGTGGTCGATGACATATGTGAAAGGCTGAACCCCTATCTCGCGGAGCTTGCCGCATACTTCCACGCGAGGAATATGAAAATATCCGCCACGAAATCAACGGCAATACTCTTTACCACATGGTCTGCGGAGATGAGAACACAGCTGAATGTGCAGGTCGAGGGGAATCTAATACTGACCACGAACTACCCCAAGATTCTTGGGGTCACGTTCGACAGCATATTCAAGTCGTCCGCGCAAGCCACAGCTATCTGCGACAAGATGGAAAGTAGGAACAAGGTCCTCAAGGCGCTAGCCGGCTGCAATTGGGGTGCGGACAAAGAAGCCTTGTTGCCCTCTTATAACGCGATAGGTCGGTCTGTGGTCAGCTATGCGGCTCCAGTGTGGTCTGCGAATACTAGTGCTACGCAGTGGAAGCATATCCAGATCTGCCAGAACGCGGCCCTGAGAACTGCGACAGGGTGCCTTCTCATGTCACCAGTGGACCATCTACACGAGAAGGCGAAAGTCCTTTCCTTACGTCAGCATAATCATACGCTTTCGTTGCAGTATCTGCTTGGGTGTTACCATGGTGGATAAATCTCCACCACCCAGGCGTGTCAGGAAGGACATACATGATCTAGAGAGGGAGGTCCAGCGCTACAAGAGAGAACCTCTAGATCAGGAAGCCTATCAGGCAGGTCTGAGTGGCATTCATACCGATGCAGTCGCAGATGCTATTATCCATTGCAGCTGATGAACGTCAGCTGCCTAGACAAACAAGGGTAGGATGGTGTAGTCGTCTGAAGATGTGCGTGACTCCTGCCCGGGGTGTGATACATGCCCGCTCAATACGCTGCACCTCTTTAATTGCACAGCCAAACCTACCCAACTCACTCCAGAAGATCTCTGGCTAAAGCCAATTAAAGTAGCCGAATTTCTAAACCTGGAGCTGGAACCAGATTAGCAGAACGCAAACACATGCATGCACTACTGCTACAACAACAACCAACGAACAACAATAGGCGTGGTCAGTTCCTTAGCGGCCAAAAAATACCTAGGATTGGATGCAAGCTCAACAGTATCTCGTGTAATAATTTTCAAGCCGATATCTTCATTACGTGGCAAATATTAGGATTTTCGATAAATCGAAATAGTGGGCGTAAAAGTAGGTGTGGTCAATATTTTTATACCCTCCACCATACTATGGAGGGTATACTAACTTTGTCATTCCGTTTGTAACTACTCCAAATACTTATGTCAGACCCAACAAAGTATACATATTTTTGATCAGCGTAAAATTCTAAATCGATTTAGCGATGTCCATCTGTCTGTCTGTTGTAATCACGCTATCTTTCGAACGAATTGAGATATTGTATTTAATGGATTACTTAAGCAAATAGTGTTAAATAAACTGTTATAAATAACACAAAGTGACCTCATAGGGTTGTTAAGCTCATAGTTAGTTCTCGCAAACGATAATTTTAAGGGTTCGAAATTACGAGTCCTGCGAGAAGGAACATTATGGTATATTTCACCTATAAGAAATGCAGAATCAATGAGACCGCGTACTAATTTAATGATAAATAGTGCTCTTAACATAAAACGCATTCTTTCAAGTGATGGAAGGTCAATTAACAGTAACCGACTCTCATAAGGAGGAAGAGGTTCGGAAACGTTACAGTTTAAACCACGTAAAGCGAAAATTAAAAACTGAATTTGTACTGATTCAATTTTATCAGAGTAAAATTTATAAAATGGACTTCACAATATACAGCCATATTCTAATACTGGACGCACTAAGCTAACAAATAATCTTTTAGTTACGTAAGGATCATCAAACTCTTTAGACCAGCGCTTGATGAATCCTAGTAAAGATTTCGCTTTATTAACGCAAGAATCAATATGGAAATGAAACCGAAGCTTAGGATCTAATATTACGCCCAAATCAACGAACGAATCAACATTATCCAATTTGTGGGAGCCAATAAAGTAATTAGATAATAAAGGTCGGGATCGAAAGAAAGACAACTTTTTGCATTTTTTTAGATTAAGGGTCATACCATTTGTACTACACCAGTTTACGAGTGAGTATAAATCATATTGTAAAGAGATTTGATCACTAAGTGAATTTGTGTGAAGAAAAAGCTTCACATCATCAACGTACATTAAAATTTTGGAAAAACGAACTACGTTTGGAAGGTCATTTAGGTAAAGAACAAACAGTAATGGGCCCAAGTGACTTCCCTGGGGTACACCTGATGAAACAATGATATTCTTCGAAGATACATCATTAAAAATAACTCTTTGTGTACGATTATGTAAGTAGGAGGATATCCAGTTTAAAAGTGATGTTGGGAAACCCATTAAGTCTAGTTTGTGAAGCAAGAGCCTATGAACTACCGTATCAAAAGCTTTGCTAAAATCAGTGTAAATAACGTCAGTCTGTTGCTTATTCACAAAACCTTTTTGAACTTGACAAACCAATTCTAATAGTAATTGTAGATCTACCTTTCATGAAACCGTGTTGACAAGGTGAAATTATGCTTTTTATGTAGTGTAATATTCTTCGTGATACCAAAAGTTCGAAGAGTTTAGGAATGGCGCCTTATTTAGCGATACACCTATAACTACTGATGACACTCCTATTTCCCGATTTATGCAGGGGAATAACAAAACTCGATCGCCAAAAGCATGGGAAATATCCTTTAGATAGGGAGAAATTAAACATTTTAGTGAGAGGTACAGAAATTTCACTAGCGCAAGATTTTAAAATGTAAGTTGGAACGCCGTCAGGGCCTGGAGAGAATGAGGAGCGTAGTGTTCTTAACCCATAGAAAACTTCGTCATCTGTCAGGATAATACGGGGAAAATGATTTAATTTCTCAATATTATAGCTGTAAGAACCATTAAAAGTATTCTGGGTATAAGAAGATTGAAAAAACTCAGCAAATAAATTAGAAATCACTAAGTGGTCAGAAGATTCACTACTGCCAAGTTTCATACTACTGGCAAATTTATGTGTCTTCCTTTTGGAATTTACAAATTTAAAAAAGTTTTTGGGTTTATATAGCAGGTTTTGTTTCATTTTTATTAAATATTGGGAATAACATTTGCAGTTTTCAGAGTTGTATCTACTCCTTGCGGAAGAAGAATACTTTGAATAGTTCAGTGCAATATTCGACATTTTAAATTTTTTGAATAATCTGCTACGCCTATCAATAGAAGCATTAACAGATTTAAAATTCAGGGAAGCGTTTCTTAATTCGAGGTTTATCGAAAGTGTAGGGTGATAACTGTCTTCAGGGAGTACGTAGGGAGAGCATCTAGAAATCGAAATATTTAATGAAGGCGAAAAAATTAAGTCTAACAGCCTGTCTTTAACATTTAATACATGGTTTACTTGGTACAGACAAAGCTCAAATATCTTATCCCAAAAGTTATCAAAACCTGTTGAGTAAGTCAGAGGTATGTAATCTAGAATATTGTCACCTGAGGTCCAAGATACCCAAGGAAGGTTAAAATCCCCTAAACAAATAAATGCAGAATTATCTGTAAGCAACGAAGACATCTTTACAAATAAATCTGCATGGTTAAGATAAATTTCAAGTTCAGAATTAGGTGAAATATATGAACAAGTTAAGAAAATGGTATTACCAATGATATTTAATTTTGCGCAGATAAATTCGATATTAGGATCCGCTGAGACATCAATCATTTCGGAAGGAATCGAGTTATGAACTGCTATTAGAACTCCACCACCTTTTTTCGATAATCTATCTTTTCTGTAGACTTGATAATTATCAGTGTCCAGGACATCAGGTTTTAACCACGTTTCGGTGAAAGCAATTATTTTATATTCAGAAAAGAAACTTTTAAGGAAAACATCTCTAAGCTTAGTGTTTAATCCTCTTACATTTTGATAAAGAATCGGACAGACGTCATTTATTTTTTGGGGCAGTTACAATGTTTACAGACTTATCTACATTTTTAACCAAAAAAACAAAAATAATAATAAATAAGTGCGAAATAGGATGTTAACTGACATCTACCCTTCAACTCCAGGGCCTACATCATTAGTAAGAAAAGGTTTTATATCCTTCCAGAAATTCTTCCCAAACATTCAAAATACCTTAAATCGCTTTTGCAGGTCTTTATATCGATCTTAACTCACGGATAAGGGAACAACCCGATTTCATATTTATATAACCATCTTTGATTTAAGTTATTTTTGGGGTCTTGGCCACTTTTTTCATTTTTTGGCCCTTATTTGGCATTTTTCTTTCTAAGGGGGTAGAGAACCTCTTCGCATATAATTTGAAATTTTCAGAGTAGGGCGGTCTTGTGGTCTTGACCACATTCATCAATTGATTTGGCTAAAAAAGTTTATTTATTGCCACATAGGAATTTATTTAAATAAAGTCCCCACATTGGAGTATCCCCAAGTCAACTTTCATATCTAATGTGTGGTCAGAAAAGAAAATTTTGTATTCTATTGAATTTGTAACACCCAAGAGAATATTGGTTGTGAACGTAGATTTGGGATGTACACATATATGAAATAAATTGTGGAAACATGAACAAATTACAAATATAAGAAAGGGACCGAATATTTGTTGAATCATCATTGAATTATACTATGATGAAAATATGGACTTTAAGGGGTCTCCAACTTACAATTTAAATGGCAAATAAAATTAATTCCCATCTTATCATTCTGACCTCAATTATGAGGTGGGTAAAACTATTTTTACTTATTTAAATCACGCAAAATGCTACGACATGCTATATTGTTCTGCTATATTTTTGATTTGGCCTCTATTTGTCATCTTGGATTATAATATATATATATATATATATATATATATATATATATATATATATATATATATATATATATATATATATATATATATATATATACATAAACAGCAAAACTCAAAAATTAATGTTGATTGGACCATGGCAAAAGTACCAGGCACATAGCCGAAAATTGCAACAAAGTAACTTTTTTGGAAACTTGATATGCCAAAGTTGAAATCATGGCGAATTTATTTGAAATATAAAATTTGGGGTAAATTTTTCCATTCAATCAAATATTGAATATAAAAATGTTCACACTTTTTGTTTTTTTTTTTTCCATTAAAATTGAAAAGTTTTGCAACTATTTACCAACTTCGATCGAAAAAGTTGTAAGCAATGCTGAACAATTTTATACAGATCAAATTGATACCAACTGGCCGAAAGGGCTACCTTCTTATCCTACGTTCGTTCGTTTACTTTCCTAGTAACATTTACTTAATAACAAGTAATAGATAACAAAATACTATTTCTTATCTCTCGAGAGTAAAATTTGCAAAAGGTAAACGAACAACAACTTACAAAACATTTGTAAGATAACAGCTGGCCCATAAAAATCGAAATAATATTTTAAACCCAACAAAGTATATATTCTTGTTCAGCGTAAAATTCTTAGACGATTTGTCCATCTAACCTTCTGCTGTAATCACGCTAGAGTCAAAATGAATAAAGAAAGGAAGCTAAAATTTTGCACCGATCTGTGTTTTGTCTGCAGGCAGGTCAAGTTCGACGATGGCCTATATCGGTCCACGATATCATATTGCCCCATATAACTGTATATGGTTTTTAATGATTTTAACCACATTTTTCAGTGGAATTGTCCGAAATTCTACACAAGGAGTTCCTTGTGACTACTTTACCCCTGAAAAAGAATTGTCTACATAGGTCCACGATATTGTATAGCCCCTATACAATGGTGCCCCGCCATATTGAGTATTTGGATTATTTTAGCCATATTTTTCAAAGAAATTGGTTTAAAATGTACACAAGGAGTTCTCTGTGAGTACTTTACCCTCTAAAAGAGAATTAATAGGTCCACGATATTTTGATGATATTAGCGACATTATTATCTGGAATTGCGTCAAATTTCGTATTTGAAGTTCGAAATCGTTACTACAACCTTTCACAAAAAATGACTATCCAACATCACGTCTTCGTTTATCGTCTTTGAGCAGTATCTTTCAACGGTTTTTTTTTGCAATTTTTCAAGTTTCTACCGAAATGGTGGAGGGAACAAAAAGTTTGGCCCGGTCGAACTTAGCTGCCTCTTTACATGTTACTTTTTCATTACCAAAACTAATGAATAATAAAAAATATACCGTTTCCATGCATAAAAATACCTTCTGTAACAAATACTGGCACCTAAATAAAAAAAATAGCTCATCATCGGCTCTTTATTTCTCACCTTTATTTAAGCTCGCTTTGTCCATTAACTTTGTCATTCCGTTTGTAACTCCTCGAAATATTCATAATAGACCCTACAAAGTATATATATTCTGAATCAGCGTAAAATTCTAAGACGATCTAGCGATGTCCGTTTGTCTGTTGTAATCACGCTATCTTTCGAACGAATTGAGATAAAAGGCTAAAATTTTGCATACATGCATAGTTTACAAGTAGGCAGGTTAAGTTCGTAAATGGGCCATGTCGCTCAACGTTTTCCTATAGCCCCCATATAACGGTACCTCCCGATATTTGGTATTTTCATGATTTTAGCGACATTTTTTACCGGAATCATTTCAAATTTTGTATTTGAATTTCGTAATAGGTACTGCAGCCTATGAAAAAAATTTGTGTATGCAGGTCCAAGTCTTCGTATAGCCCCCATATAAAGGTACCTCCTGATATTCGATATTTTGATGATTTCAGCAACATCATTTACCGGAATAGTTTCGAATTTCGTACTGGAAAATCCTAATGGGTACTACAACCTATGCCTAAAATTTTCGTATGCAGATCCATGTCTTCGTATAGCCATATAATGATGATTTTAGCGACATTATTCATCGTCATTGCTTCAAATTTGGTATTTGAAGTTCGTAATGGATACTACAGCCTATGAAAGAAAATTGTCTGCGTATGTCCACGCTTTGGTATAGCCCCCATAACGGTACCGCCCGATATTCGGTATTTTGACGATTTTAGCGACATTATTCACCGGAATTGTTTGAAATTTGGTATTGTCAGTTTGTAATGGATACTACAGCCTAAGACAGAAAATTGTCTGTGCAGGTCTACGGAACTTCTTGATATTTGGTATTTTGATAATTTTAGCGACATTATTTACCGGAATTGTTTCAAATTTGGTATTTGAATGGATACTACATCCTAAAGCAGAAATTTGTCTGTGCAGGTCCACGTCTTCGTATAGCCCATATAGCGGTACCTTCTGATATTCGGTATTTCGATGATTTTAGCGACATTATTTACCGAAATTGTTTCAAATTTGGCATTTGAAGTTGGTAATGGATAATACAGCCTATGGCAGAAAAATTGTCTGTGCAGGTCCATGTTTTCGTATAGCCCCCATATAACGGTACCTACCGATATTCGGTATTTTGACGATTTCAGCAATATTATTCGACGGAAAAATTTCAAATTTCGTATTGAAAGGTCATAATGGGTACTACAACTTATGGTAAAAAATTTCGTATGCAGGGCCACCTCTTCGTATAGCCCTTATATGACGGTTTGGAAAAACTGATTACTGAACATTTGATATTAGGGTAGATTTATCAGATACTCGGATTGGCGAATTGCTGCAACAAAGCAACTTTGTGCACCAATAATGTCAAAATGGGCATACAAGGCAAAAAAATAGATTCGCCACGACATTTAAGATTTGCGGCAAATTTGCTTCAACCATTCAGAAACGAGAAGTTTGTTTACGTTTTGTTGTGTGCCTCTCGTTGTATTCGAACGTAGTTATTCATTTGTAGGAAAAATAGAAAATAATAAAATATTTTAATATTATAAAGAAGCGCAGAGGAAATTTAAAATAAAACAAATATGTCGCATACCAATATCTACATAACATACATAATGGATCGAACGTGCAGAGGCGTAGGAGCAAGTTGAGTTTAGGGGCTATGCTCGGACGATTCTGAAATTTTTAGCACAGGTTGGTATTTTTAACCTGATTACGGCAAAGTAATTTTTTTGTGGGGGAAATACCCGGTTACCCGGTTATTGGTCCCGAAAATTCAGATGTATCATTTGAAAGCTTATGAAAATACCTATTCAACAAGGGGCCACATGATGGGTTACTAGAACCGGTTCCAGAGTAATGCAAGAAAATTGATATTTCTTACTATTACGTTTTGAAAAACCCAAAAAAAAAACTCAAAAATGGACCCATTATAGGGTATTAAAATCTGCCTACCTAATAACAGCCAACACTATTACCTTTCTAAAATGGTGTCATACGTGTTGATATCTTTTGTAGTTCCGAAGATATTAGTAATAGAAATCATTAAATTGCAATTTTTTGATTTATTTAAATAGACGATTTCCCCAGAAGTAGTCGCCAAAACAGCGACGAAACGTCGGGAATAAAATACAAAATAAAATGATTTGTTTTAATTTGTATATGAAACCATTGGCCAAAAATAACAACAATACATTTTGTACAAAATATTAGGTTATCGTACACACCTAATATTAATTATGTTGTAGTGGGTATTTTTGTCTGTTTTTGACGACGGAAATGAAATGGTCATGAAACAACAGGAAATGACATTCAAAGCGATTTCTATAACAAAGAAAAAGAATTTTTCAAATCTCCAAAATGTATTTAGATATCAATATATCGACTAGATATCTTTGCAAAACATCATCATTTAAATGCATATTTCCATGAAGTTTACACAAGACAAACATACACACTGTTTCGATCACTTTTCGTCACTATCAGATATTCAAAGATAAAAAACTAAACAATTTCTGACATTACTAACAAGGAAAATAATAAAATATTAATAAAAACAAAAGGATGAACAATCCAATTAGGTAGCGGCTAAATCATTAATAACATTGTAAAGAACATCTTTAAAAAATACATATTTTATACTCGTGCGAGTTGAGTATTTGCAAGTGAAATCGATTGGAGTATTCAGTTAAAGTCTTACATTTAAAATGACAAACATACACACTGTTTCGATCATTTGCGTCACTATCAGATATTCAAAGATAAAAAGTAAACAATTTCTGACATTACGAACAAGGAAAATAATTGACTATTAATAAAAAATAAGGTTAACAATCCAATTAGGTAGCGAAAGATACACAACAAGTTAAACCATTAATACCATTGTAAAGAAAATCTTAAAAACCTATTTTATATTCGTGTGAGTTGAATACTTGCATTTGAAATCGATTGGAGCATTCAGTTAAAGTTTTACATTTAACACATCAAGTACTGAATACTGGGAGGTACCGTTATAGAAAAAGTGGACCGATAACATGACCTGCCAACTAACAAAATACACATGTGTGCAATATTTTAGCCTTCTATCAATTTAATTAACTTGATTGCAGTTTTTGCCGTTTGTGAAAGCATAGATGAGTGATCTAGTACGCATCCACAGGTTGCGGATAGTGAAACTCCCAATGGATATATTCGCGCGAACGGCTCAGCGGTTTCCATGGGGAGAGTCTTGAGTACCAAATGTCTGAGAGTACCAAATATCCGAGAGCCGGTGATCCTTGAACTGGACGAGGCAAACCACTGGCGTCCCAAATGAACCTGTTAACCATTTGGTCGTCCGCTGGGTCGTTACGTACACCGTGCTAATCAGTGTCACTAGGTTTACAGTCAGGGCACGAACTGAATTTGAACTGTTGCCTCGCTGATACCTAAGTGTCTCAGCAGGCTTAGTTACCAAGTCTTTACGATGATATGGAGGCTATGCTAGGTGAACGATTCCGTCGACTTCATAGTTCTTATTTCAATGGAGAATAAAATAAAAACAACAAAACAAACCCAAATCAACAAACAACTAAATTGTGTCAGGAGAAGTATCGACCACGGACACAATCAAGTACATATAAAGTTGGAGCGAGTTAGTGCAGCTCAGCCAAGAGAGAGAGAGGAACTACCTGCCTCTCTCTGATGATAACCCTATATACAAATATTACAACAAAAATAAATAAAAACGAAAGGAGCTATATTTTATAACAAGTACCCCGCCGAGAAAAAATAAAAAGAATGTTGAGAAAGTCAGGCGCTGGAACCAGCAAAAACAAATTAAAAACCAGTAAAGAAAGTCTTAAAGTCGGGCGGGCCCACTTTATAATACCCTACACCACTTAAAGCAAAAATAAGTTCACTATAGCTCACACATGAAACCAGGAACAAATACAGGAGAGGAATATCCTCCTCTGAATCGATTTATACCAAATTTGCCGAGTTATTTCTACCTTTTCAATTCGGGCTTGTATTACCCATTTGGTGCACAATTAACTTGACATAGTATAAAGATATATATGTGAGCTATATCCACATCTGAACCGATCACGATAACAATTGGCAAAGGGTTTTCTGAGCTGTATTTGATGTATTTTCCCAAATATCAATGAACAATATATATGAGACCCATTGCTATATATGAACCGATTTTCACCAAACTTGACATACTTGTTTGTAGACTCAATTTGGTCGTAAGTTCCCAATTCCGTCCAATTAGGGCTAAAATTACACGTTTGGTGCACAATAAAAGGAAAATTGGACGAATTAATATATATGTATTTCTGAGCTGTATTTGGTATATTTCTCCAATATCATTGTTGCAGAGTGCATATTACGGCGGCGGGCGACAAAAATAACAAATCGGATGAACAATATGTATGGGAGCAATAGCTATATCTGAACCGATCAAAATTGGTTCGTCCTTGGGACAAACAAATGATTTGTGCAAGATTTCGTCTGGATCGGGCAATAAATGCGTACAGGTCGGAATACATGGACAGACGGACGGACGGGATGCATAAATCGACTCAGAATGTGATTCTATGCAGATTATAAAAAGTAACAATGAGTCTATCTCGTTTCCTCTTGCCTGTTACAAACAAATGCACAAAGACATAATACCCTGACCACCTTGTGGTGTAGGGTATAACAAGAATACTCGGACTTAAATCCCATATAAAACTTATACGCCGAAATAACAAACCACACGTAAGTCACTGTTCCAACTCAACTCATAATTGAGGCTTGGGAGTGTTAGGGAGTAAAACACATCACAACAAACAATAAAAACGCCATGGAGATATATGCATATTTTTATATGCCAACAACAAACGTATGAACTTGAAAATGGACATCGACATCAGCGTTTTCGGAACTTTATCAATCCGCAGAGGATTGATAAGCAAGACAAAAAAAACATATATATCGCAATACAAAAGAACGATTGTGGACCCTTACAATATTACTTGGGAAGGAAGATTGAATATGATAGAACTAAAGACACAACAAAGCTGAATCAGAAAAATCACAATGAAAAGACTCTTGAAAAATTCTCACTTAAAGAGTCGCAAGTAGCAGACATGTTTACAAAGTCATTGGATGCAAGCAAATTCATTTATACACATAAATAAACATAGGCGATAAATACTCTACATTCTTTTTTATGATTTCCCTACTTTTCCTACACTAATTATAAATTATTTTATGATGTACATATCTGACTCCAACAGAAAATCCCTTACCTAAATTTCACTACCTGTTCAGTACATGTCCTACGAAAAAGGATATGCAACCTCCGCCTAAGCATTTACGCAAAGACGTTCATGATCTAGAGCGAGAAAGAAGTGCAAGTCCCAAAAAAGATGTCAATATGCCATTACCTTTGTTCCGATGATAGAACAACATATTTGCGCCGAACATTTTGCTGTAGGTACATAGTCATTTTTTATAAATGCAGATATGTGAAAAGTTTGGAGTTTTGTCGCACACGTTTGAGGCGTACACATTTGAAATACCCAATGTTTTACGTACCTGCATTTGTATGCAAAGATTTCGATTGCACTGTGTGACATTTTTTTCCAAGTTTTTTTAGGGTCCATTATATATAAAGGTAACGATTGAATTCTACATGTGACCCATAAGTCTGTATCAATTTTAAGAAGTCTATCTTAAATTTTGGGCTGTATAGGGGAGAATGTTTGAGGCCATTTGTTAAGGCTATATATAATTGGCCTAAAAAATGTTTGACCTGGGAACTCCCTTTGGGATTTTGATTTACTGACTTAATGTTCACAAGTGCTGATGAATCTATATGTAATCTTCTGGCATGTGTACACGTTCTCATTCGATAAAATATTTTTTACAACTGTAACGCACTTTATAACGTCACCCCATTTTTATATTTTTGGTATCTAGAAGTATGTGACAGATACGTATGTAATTATAAATGTTCGAATAACTATCGTATATATTACGACCTATATCGCGACCCGAAGGCCCTAGTTAAGTCGATATGGAATTGTATTCTAATCAAGAACATCGCTTGTTAATTATCCAAAAAGTTATAAAACAAGATTCAGTTTTAAAAAAATGCGTTACACTTTTAAACTGTCGAAAAAAACTAATTGAAAATTACAATTTTAATACAACAAAATTAATTTTTCAATGGTATAATACAACGTTGAATGTTTGCTATCTTTTCTATCTCCTTATCTATATTATCTATCAAAATACCCTAATATAATTCAAATTCAATAAGTTAATAAAATTTAACAAATAACAGATCAAACATAATTTACCTTAAGAATTCACTAAAACCCCGAAGACTACACCACGATTCACCAACTGAACAAAAGATAATATAAAGGCTTCCCAGCCCAACAGAAAACCCATAATAAACAGACACAACCTCTACAATAACATAACCTACATATTTAGGCAAAGACATTCAATTACTTTAAACCCAAGCAGATAATTGGTACAGCCAACAGTACGTAAAACCAAAAGAAGCTGATTCCACAATCTCACAGCTCTAAAACCTTGGACATAAAAGTTGGGAAACACAAACTGGGAAATTAACTTTTTTATAGTATTCCCCTGACCGCTTGTACCACTCTCTTTGGTTTTCAGTGGTTTTGGTAAGACTCGACTCTTTGTGATCAGGATACGAGAGAAACATTCCCCATCAGAGAGAGGCAGGTAGTTCCTCTCTCTCTCTTGGCTGAGCTGCACTAACTCGCTCCAACTTTATATGTACTTGATTGTGTCCGTGGTCGATACTTCTCCTGACACAATTTAGTTGTTTGTTGATTTGGGTTTGTTTTGTTGTTTTTATTTTTATTCTCCATTGAAATAAGAACTATGAAGTCGACGGAATCGTTCACCTAGCATAGCCTCCATATCATCGTAAAGACTTGGTAACTAAGCCTGCTGAGACACTTAGGTATCAGCGAGGCAACAGTTCGAATTCAGTTCGTGCCCTGACTGTAAACCTAGTGACACTGATTAGCACGGTGTACGTAACGACCCAGCGGACGACCAAATGGTTAACAGGTTCATTTGGGACGCCAGTGGTTTGCCTCGTCCAGTTCAAGGATCACCGGCTCTCGGATATTTGGTACTCTCAGACATTTGGTACTCAAGACTCTCCCCATGGAAACCGCTGAGCCGTTCGCGCGAATATATCCATTGGGAGTTTCACTATCCGCAACCTGTGGATGCGTACTAGATCACTCATCTATGCTTTCACAAACGGCAAAAACTGCAATCAAGTTAATTAAATTGATAGAAGGCTAAAATATTGCACACATGTGTATTTTGTTAGTTGGCAGGTCATGTTATCGGTCCACTTTTTCTATAACGGTACCTCCCAGTATTCAGTACTTGATGTGTTAAATGTAAAACTTTAACTGAATGCTCCAATCGATTTCAAATGCAAGTATTCAACTCACACGAATATAAAATAGGTTTTTTAAGATTTTCTTTACAATGGTATTAATGGTTTAACTTGTTGTGTATCTTTCGCTACCTAATTGGATTGTTAACCTTATTTTTTATTAATAGTCAATTATTTTCCTTGTTCGTAATGTCAGAAATTGTTTACTTTTTATCTTTGAATATCTGATAGTGACGCAAATGATCGAAACAGTGTGTATGTTTGTCATTTTAAATGTAAGACTTTAACTGAATACTCCAATCGATTTCACTTGCAAATACTCAACTCGCACGAGTATAAAATATGTATTTTTTAAAGATGTTCTTTACAATGTTATTAATGATTTAGCCGCTACCTAATTGGATTGTTCATCCTTTTGTTTTTATTAATATTTAATTATTTTCCTTGTTAGTAATGTCAGAAATTGTTTAGTTTTTTATCTTTGAATATCTGATAGTGACGAAAAGTGATCGAAACAGTGTGTATGTTTGTCTTGTGTAAACTTCATGGAAATATGCATTTAAATGATGATGTTTTGCAAAGATATTTAGTCGATATTTTGATATATAAATACATTTTGGAGATTTGAAGAATTCTTTTTCTTTGTTATAGAAATCGCTTTGAATGTCATTTCCTGTTGTTTCATGACCATTTCATTTCCGTCGTCAAAAACAGACAAAAATACCCACTACAACATAATTAATATTAGGTGTGTACGATAACCTAATATTTTGTACAAAATATTAGGTTTTGTACAAAATATTAGGTTATCGTACACACCTAATATTAATTATGTTGTAGTGGGTATTTTTGTCTGTTTTTGACGACGGAAATGAAATGGTCATGAAACAACAGGAAATGACATTCAAAGCGATTTCTATAACAAAGAAAAAGAATTCTTCAAATCTCCAAAATGTATTTATATATCAAAATATCGACTAAATATCTTTGCAAAACATCATCATTTAAATGCATATTTCCATGAAGTTTACACAAGACAAACATACACACTGTTTCGATCACTTTTCGTCACTATCAGATATTCAAAGATAAAAAACTAAACAATTTCTGACATTACTAACAAGGAAAATAATTAAATATTAATAAAAACAAAAGGATGAACAATCCAATTAGGTAGCGGCTAAATCATTAATAACATTGTAAAGAACATCTTTAAAAAATACATATTTTATACTCGATTGGAGCATTCAGTTAAAGTTTTACATTTAACACATCAAGTACTGAATACTGGGAGGTACCGTTATAGAAAAAGTGGACCGATAACATGACCTGCCAACTAACAAAATACACATGTGTGCAATATTTTAGCCTTCTATCAATTTAATTAACTTGATTGCAGTTTTTGCCGTTTGTGAAAGCATAGATGAGTGATCTAGTACGCATCCACAGGTTGCGGATAGTGAAACTCCCAATGGATATATTCGCGCGAACGGCTCAGCGGTTTCCATGGGGAGAGTCTTGAGTACCAAATGTCTGAGAGTACCAAATATCCGAGAGCCGGTGATCCTTGAACTGGACGAGGCAAACCACTGGCGTCCCAAATGAACCTGTTAACCATTTGGTCGTCCGCTGGGTCGTTACGTACACCGTGCTAATCAGTGTCACTAGGTTTACAGTCAGGGCACGAACTGAATTTGAACTGTTGCCTCGCTGATACCTAAGTGTCTCAGCAGGCTTAGTTACCAAGTCTTTACGATGATATGGAGGCTATGCTAGGTGAACGATTCCGTCGACTTCATAGTTCTTATTTCAATGGAGAATAAAAATAAAAACAACAAAACAAACCCAAATCAACAAACAACTAAATTGTGTCAGGAGAAGTATCGACCACGGACACAATCAAGTACATA
Organism: Musca domestica; assembly: GCF_030504385.1. Lineage (NCBI taxonomy): Eukaryota > Metazoa > Arthropoda > Insecta > Diptera > Muscidae > Musca > Musca domestica. The sequence continues at coordinate 2,968,270 of NW_026712410.1, read as the reverse complement.
TAAAGTTGGAGCGAGTTAGTGCAGCTCAGCCAAGAGAGAGAGAGGAACTACCTGCCTCTCTCTGATGATAACCCTATATACAAATATTACAACAAAAATAAATAAAAACGAAAGGAGCTATATTTTATAACAAGTACCCCGCCGAGAAAAAAGAAAAAGAATGTTGAGAAAGTCAGGCGCTGGAACCAGCAAAAACAAATTAAAAACCAGTAAAGAAAGTCTTAAAGTCGGGCGGGCCCACTTTATAATACCCTACACCACTTAAAGCAAAAATAAGTTCACTATAGCTCACACATGAAACCAGGAACAAATACAGGAGAGGAATATCCTCCTCTGAATCGATTTATACCAAATTTGCCGAGTTATTTCTACCTTTTCAATTCGGGCTTGTATTACCCATTTGGTGCACAATTAACTTGACATAGTATAAAGATATATATGTGAACTATATCCACATCTGAACCGATCACGATAACAATTGGCAAAGGGTTTTCTGAGCTGTATTTGATGTATTTTCCCAAATATCAATGAACAATATATATGAGACCCATTGCTATATATGAACCGATTTTCACCAAACTTGACATACTTGTTTGTAGACTCAATTTGGTCGTAAGTTCCCAATTCCGTCCAATTAGGGCTAAAATTACACGTTTGGTGCACAATAAAAGGAAAATTGGACGAATTAATATATATGTATTTCTGAGCTGTATTTGGTATATTTCTCCAATATCATTGTTGCAGAGTGCATATTACGGCGGCGGGCGACAAAAATAACAAATCGGATGAACAATATGTATGGGAGCAATAGCTATATCTGAACCGATCAAAATTGGTTCGTCCTTGGGACAAACAAATGATTTGTGCAAGATTTCGTCTGGATCGGGCAATAAATGCGTACAGGTCGGAATACATGGACAGACGGACGGACGGGATGCATAAATCGACTCAGAATGTGATTCTATGCAGATTATAAAAAGTAACAATGAGTCTATCTCGTTTCCTCTTGCCTGTTACAAACAAATGCACAAAGACATAATACCCTGACCACCTGTGGTGTAGGGTATAACAAGAATACTCGGACTTAAATCCCATATAAAACTTATACGCCGAAATAACAAACCACACGTAAGTCACTGTTCCAACTCAACTCATAATTGAGGCTTGGGAGTGTTAGGGAGTAAAACACATCACAACAAACAATAAAAACGCCATGGAGATATATGCATATTTTTATATGCCAACAACAAACGTATGAACTTGAAAATGGACATCGACATCAGCGTTTTCGGAACTTTATCAATCCGCAGAGGATTGATAAGCAAGACAAAAAAAACATATATATCGCAATACAAAAGAACGATTGTGGACCCTTACAATATTACTTGGGAAGGAAGATTGAATATGATAGAACTAAAGACACAACAAAGCTGAATCAGAAAAATCACAATGAAAAGACTCTTGAAAAATTCTCACTTAAAGAGTCGCAAGTAGCAGACATGTTTACAAAGTCATTGGATGCAAGCAAATTCATTTATACACATAAATAAACATAGGCGATAAATACTCTACATTCTTTTTATGATTTCCCTACTTTTCCTACACTAATTATAAATTATTTTATGATGTACATATCTGACTCCAACAGAAAATCCCTTACCTAAATTTCACTACCTGTTCAGTACATGTCCTACGAAAAAGGATATGCAACCTCCGCCTAAGCATTTACGCAAAGACGTTCATGATCTAGAGCGAGAAAGAAGTGCAAGTCCCAAAAAAGATGTCAATATGCCATTACCTTTGTTCCGATGATAGAACAACATATTTGCGCCGAACATTTTGCTGTAGGTACATAGTCATTTTTTATAAATGCAGATATGTGAAAAGTTTGGAGTTTTGTCGCACACGTTTGAGGCGTACACATTTGAAATACCCAATGTTTTACGTACCTGCATTTGTATGCAAAGATTTCGATTGCACTGTGTGACATTTTTTTCCAAGTTTTTTTTAGGGTCCATTATATATAAAGGTAACGATTGAATTCTACATGTGACCCATAAGTCTGTATCAATTTTAAGAAGTCTATCTTAAATTTTGGGCTGTATAGGGGAGAATGTTTGAGGCCCTTTGTTAAGGCTATATATAATTGGCCTAAAAAATGTTTGACCTGGGAACTCCCTTTTGGGATTTTGATTTACTGACTTAATGTTCACAAGTGCTGATGAATCTATATGTAATCTTCTGGCATGTGTACACGTTCTCATTCGATAAAATATTTTTTACAACTGTAACGCACTTTATAACGTCACCCCATTTTTATATTTTTGGTATCTAGAAGTATGTGACAGATACGTATGTAATTATAAATGTTCGAATAACTATCGTATATATTACGACCTATATCGCGACCCGAAGGCCCTAGTTAAGTCGATATGGAATTGTATTCTAATCAAGAACATCGCTTGTTAATTATCCAAAAAGTTATAAAACAAGATTCAGTTTTAAAAAAATGCGTTACACTTTTAAACTGTCGAAAAAACTAATTGAAAATTACAATTTTAATACAACAAAATTAATTTTTCAATGGTATAATACAACGTTGAATGTTTGCTATCTTTTCTATCTCCTTATCTATATTATCTATCAAAATACCCTAATATAATTCAAATTCAATAAGTTAATAAAATTTAACAAATAACAGATCAAACATAATTTACCTTAAGAATTCACTAAAACCCCGAAGACTACACCACGATTCACCAACTGAACAAAAGATAATATAAAGGCTTCCCAGCCCAACAGAAAACCCATAATAAACAGACACAACCTCTACAATAACATAACCTACATATTTAGGCAAAGACATTCAATTACTTTAAACCCAAGCAGATAATTGGTACAGCCAACAGTACGTAAAACCAAAAGAAGCTGATTCCACAATCTCACAGCTCTAAAACCTTGGACATAAAAGTTGGGAAACACAAACTGGGAAATTAACTTTTTTATAGTATTCCCCTGACCGCTTGTACCACTCTCTTTGGTTTCCAGTGGTTTTGGTAAGACTCGACTCTTTGTGATCAGGATACGAGAGAAACATTCCCCATCAGAGAGAGGCAGGTAGTTCCTCTCTCTCTCTTGGCTGAGCTGCACTAACTCGCTCCAACTTTATATGTACTTGATTGTGTCCGTGGTCGATACTTCTCCTGACACAATTTAGTTGTTTGTTGATTTGGGTTTGTTTTGTTGTTTTTATTTTTATTCTCCATTGAAATAAGAACTATGAAGTCGACGGAATCGTTCACCTAGCATAGCCTCCATATCATCGTAAAGACTTGGTAACTAAGCCTGCTGAGACACTTAGGTATCAGCGAGGCAACAGTTCGAATTCAGTTCGTGCCCTGACTGTAAACCTAGTGACACTGATTAGCACGGTGTACGTAACGACCCAGCGGACGACCAAATGGTTAACAGGTTCATTTGGGACGCCAGTGGTTTGCCTCGTCCAGTTCAAGGATCACCGGCTCTCGGATATTTGGTACTCTCAGACATTTGGTACTCAAGACTCTCCCCATGGAAACCGCTGAGCCGTTCGCGCGAATATATCCATTGGGAGTTTCACTATCCGCAACCTGTGGATGCGTACTAGATCACTCATCTATGCTTTCACAAACGGCAAAAACTGCAATCAAGTTAATTAAATTGATAGAAGGCTAAAATATTGCACACATGTGTATTTTGTTAGTTGGCAGGTCATGTTATCGGTCCACTTTTTCTATAACGGTACCTCCCAGTATTCAGTACTTGATGTGTTAAATGTAAAACTTTAACTGAATGCTCCAATCGATTTCAAATGCAAGTATTCAACTCACACGAATATAAAATAGGTTTTTTAAGATTTTCTTTACAATGGTATTAATGGTTTAACTTGTTGTGTATCTTTCGCTACCTAATTGGATTGTTAACCTTATTTTTTATTAATAGTCAATTATTTTCCTTGTTCGTAATGTCAGAATTGTTTACTTTTTATCTTTGAATATCTGATAGTGACGCAAATGATCGAAACAGTGTGTATGTTTGTCATTTTAAATGTAAGACTTTAACTGAATACTCCAATCGATTTCACTTGCAAATACTCAACTCGCACGAGTATAAAATATGTATTTTTTAAAGATGTTCTTTACAATGTTATTAATGATTTATTTTGTACAAAATATTAGGTTATCGTACACACCTAATATTAATTATGTTGTAGTGGGTATTTTTGTCTGTTTTTGACGACGGAAATGAAATGGTCATGAAACAACAGGAAATGACATTCAAAGCGATTTCTATAACAAAGAAAAAGAATTCTTCAAATCTCCAAAATGTATTTATATATCAAAATATCGACTAAATATCTTTGCAAAACATCATCATTTAAATGCATATTTCCATGAAGTTTACACAAGACAAACATACACACTGTTTCGATCACTTTTCGTCACTATCAGATATTCAAAGATAAAAAACTAAACAATTTCTGACATTACTAACAAGGAAAATAATTAAATATTAATAAAAACAAAAGGATGAACAATCCAATTAGGTAGCGGCTAAATCATTAATAACATTGTAAAGAACATCTTTAAAAAATACATATTTTATACTCGCGCGAGTTGATTATTTGCAAGTGAAATCGATTGGAGTATTCAGTTAAAGTCTTACATTTAAAATGACAAACATACACACTGTTTCGATCATTTGCGTCACTATCAGATATTCAAAGATAAAAAGTAAACAATTTCTGACATTACGAACAAGGAAAATAATTGACTATTAATAAAAAATAAGGTTAACAATCCAATTAGGTAGCGAAAGATACACAACAAGTTAAACCATTAATACCATTGTAAAGAAATCTTAAAAACCTATTTTATATTCGTGTGAGTTGAATACTTGCATTTGAAATCGATTGGAGCATTCAGTTAAAGTTTTACATTTAACACATCAAGTACTGAATACTGGGAGGTACCGTTATAGAAAAAGTGGACCGATAACATGACCTGCCAACTAACAAAATACACATGTGTGCAATATTTTAGCCTTCTATCAATTTAATTAACTTGATTGCAGTTTTTGCCGTTTGTGAAAGCATAGATGAGTGATCTAGTACGCATCCACAGGTTGCGGATAGTGAAACTCCCAATGGATATATTCGCGCGAACGGCTCAGCGGTTTCCATGGGGAGAGTCTTGAGTACCAAATGTCTGAGAGTACCAAATATCCGAGAGCCGGTGATCCTTGAACTGGACGAGGCAAACCACTGGCGTCCCAAATGAACCTGTTAACCATTTGGTCGTCCGCTGGGTCGTTACGTACACCGTGCTAATCAGTGTCACTAGGTTTACAGTCAGGGCACGAACTGAATTCGAACTGTTGCCTCGCTGATACCTAAGTGTCTCAGCAGGCTTAGTTACCAAGTCTTTACGATGATATGGAGGCTATGCTAGGTGAACGATTCCGTCGACTTCATAGTTCTTATTTCAATGGAGAATAAAAATAAAAACAACAAAACAAACCCAAATCAACAAACAACTAAATTGTGTCAGGAGAAGTATCGACCACGGACACAATCAAGTACATATAAAGTTGGAGCGAGTTAGTGCAGCTCAGCCAAGAGAGAGAGAGGAACTACCTGCCTCTCTCTGATGGGGAATGTTTCTCTCGTATCCTGATCACAAAGAGTCGAGTCTTACCAAAACCACTGGAAACCAAAGAGAGTGGTACAAGCGGTCAGGGGAATACTATAAAAAAGTTAATTTCCCAGTTTGTGTTTCCCAACTTTTATGTCCAAGGTTTTAGAGCTGTGAGATTGTGGAATCAGCTTCTTTTGGTTTTACGTACTGTTGGCTGTACCAATTATCTGCTTGGGTTTAAAGTAATTGAATGTCTTTGCCTAAATATGTAGGTTATGTTATTGTAGAGGTTGTGTCTGTTTATTATGGGTTTTCTGTTGGGCTGGGAAGCCTTTATATTATCTTTTGTTCAGTTGGTGAATCGTGGTGTAGTCTTCGGGGTTTTAGTGAATTCTTAAGGTAAATTATGTTTGATCTGTTATTTGTTAAATTTTATTAACTTATTGAATTTGAATTATATTAGGGTATTTTGATAGATAATATAGATAAGGAGATAGAAAAGATAGCAAACATTCAACGTTGTATTATACCATTGAAAAATTAATTTTGTTGTATTAAAATTGTAATTTTCAATTAGTTTTTTCGACAGTTTAAAAGTGTAACGCATTTTTTTAAAACTGAATCTTGTTTTATAACTTTTTGGATAATTAACAAGCGATGTTCTTGATTAGAATACAATTCCATATCGACTTAACTAGGGCCTTCGGGTCGCGATATAGGTCGTAATATATACGATAGTTATTCGAAAATTTATAATTACATACGTATCTGTCACATACTTCTAGATACCAAAAATATAAAAATGGGGTGACGTTATAAAGTGCGTTACAGTTGTAAAAAATATTTTATCGAATGAGAACGTGTACACATGCCAGAAGATTACATATAGATTCATCAGCACTTGTGAACATTAAGTCAGTAAATCAAAATCCCAAAAGGGAGTTCCCAGGTCAAACATTTTTTAGGCCAATTATATATAGCCTTAACAAAGGGCCTCAAACATTCTCCCCTATACAGCCCAAAATTTAAGATAGACTTCTTAAAATTGATACAGACTTATGGGTCACATGTAGAATTCAATCGTTACCTTTATATATAATGGACCCTAAAAAAACTTGGAAAAAAATGTCACACAGTGCAATCGAAATCTTTGCATACAAATGCAGGTACGTAAAACATTGGGTATTTCAAATGTGTACGCCTCAAACGTGTGCGACAAAACTCCAAACTTTTCACATATCTGCATTTATAAAAAATGACTATGTACCTACAGCAAAATGTTCGGCGCAAATATGTTGTTCTATCATCGGAACAAAGGTAATGGCATATTGACATCTTTTTTGGGACTTGCACTTCTTTCTCGCTCTAGATCATGAACGTCTTTGCGTAAATGCTTAGGCGGAGGTTGCATATCCTTTTTCGTAGGACATGTACTGAACAGGTAGTGAAATTTAGGTAAGGGATTTTCTGTTGGAGTCAGATATGTACATCATAAAATAATTTATAATTAGTGTAGGAAAAGTAGGGAAATCATAAAAAAGAATGTAGAGTATTTATCGCCTATGTTTATTTATGTGTATAAATGAATTTGCTTGCATCCAATGACTTTGTAAACATGTCTGCTACTTGCGACTCTTTAAGTGAGAATTTTTCAAGAGTCTTTTCATTGTGATTTTTCTGATTCAGCTTTGTTGTGTCTTTAGTTCTATCATATTCAATCTTCCTTCCCAAGTAATATTGTAAGGGTCCACAATCGTTCTTTTGTATTGCGATATATATGTTTTTTTTTGTCTTGCTTATCAATCCTCTGCGGATTGATAAAGTTCCGAAAACGCTGATGTCGATGTCCATTTTCAAGTTCATACGTTTGTTGTTGGCATATAAAAATATGCATATATCTCCATGGCGTTTTTATTGTTTGTTGTGATGTGTTTTACTCCCTAACACTCCCAAGCCTCAATTATGAGTTGAGTTGGAACAGTGACTTACGTGTGGTTTGTTATTTCGGCGTATAAGTTTTATATGGGATTTAAGTCCGAGTATTCTTGTTATACCCTACACCACAAGGTGGTCAGGGTATTATGTCTTTGTGCATTTGTTTGTAACAGGCAAGAGGAAACGAGATAGACTCATTGTTACTTTTTATAATCTGCATAGAATCACATTCTGAGTCGATTTATGCATCCCGTCCGTCCGTCTGTCCATGTATTCCGACCTGTACGCATTTATTGCCCGATCCAGACGAAATCTTGCACAAATCATTTGTTTGTCCCAAGGACGAACCAATTTTGATCGGTTCAGATATAGCTATTGCTCCCATACATATTGTTCATCCGATTTGTTATTTTTGTCGCCCGCCGCCGTAATATGCACTCTGCAACAATGATATTGGAGAAATATACCAAATACAGCTCAGAAATACATATATATTAATTCGTCCAATTTTCCTTTTATTGTGCACCAAACGTGTAATTTTAGCCCTAATTGGACGGAATTGGGAACTTACGACCAAATTGAGTCTACAAACAAGTATGTCAAGTTTGGTGAAAATCGGTTCATATATAGCAATGGGTCTCATATATATTGTTCATTGATATTTGGGAAAATACATCAAATACAGCTCAGAAAACCCTTTGCCAATTGTTATCGTGATCGGTTCAGATGTGGATATAGCTCACATATATATCTTTATACTATGTCAAGTTAATTGTGCACCAAATGGGTAATACAAGCCCGAATTGAAAAGGTAGAAATAACTCGGCAAATTTGGTATAAATCGATTCAGAGGAGGATATTCCTCTCCTGTATTTGTTCCTGGTTTCATGTGTGAGCTATAGTGAACTTATTTTTGCTTTAAGTGGTGTAGGGTATTATAAAGTGGGCCCGCCCGACTTTAAGACTTTCTTTACTGGTTTTTAATTTGTTTTTGCTGGTTCCAGCGCCTGACTTTCTCAACATTCTTTTTCTTTTTTCTCGGCGGGGTACTTGTTATAAAATATAGCTCCTTTCGTTTTTATTTATTTTTGTTGTAATATTTGTATATAGGGTTATTTAGTGTATGGTTGCATGTGTGAGCTATAGTGAACATATCTTTGCTATAAGTGTTTAATTTTTTAAATCCATCGGATATATACGGTACATATATCATTCATTTGTTCATTTTCCTTTTTTCAAAACGAATTCAAATGGAAATCCATGGCAAATTCGATCAGAAATTAGAATGTTGGGCCAAACTCGGAAGCAATATCGTGAGCATTTCTGATTTTTTGCCGATTTTCTAATATTTTTTCTAAAAACAAAGATTTTTTTTCTAAAACAAAGAAAAAATCCTCTTTGTTTGCAGGGTAGATATTCAACTTTGCTTCCTTAAGTATCTTCAGTAGTAAAAAAATCCTTGAAGCATAATCTTTAATTGTTTTTCTCAGTAACTGTAATATGACCATTGTTAAAAAGCTCCTGTACTATATTATTGTTTTTTTTTTTGTAACAGTGTTGTAAGGTCCTTATTTATTCTTTGATAAGCCATTATATCCCATACTACAGGGTGAGATAAAAAAAATTTGAACCAACATCAGACTGCTGTCATTTCTAAGCCACTTGTCCGACAGCTTTTAAAATTATTCCACTGGCAACTCATTGTATTGATTACAAGCGAACAAAAGCAATCTGAAAAGAAAAAAGTTATTCGTGATGGAATTCAAGCGTGATAGTGTGATTTCTTTATATTTGGTTAAAAAATAGCAAGTGGCTATGGTTAGAGCACTTCAGCATTTAAATGTGAATAGATCATTTGTGTCTCGTACCATCGCTCGTTACTGTGATACTGTTAGCGTAGCCCGATGTTAAGGAAGTGGAAGGAAGAAAACAGCAACATTAGCAGAAATGGCTCGAAAAGTAAAGAAGCGACTTGATCAAAACCCAATCGCAGTTGTCGAAAAATGAGAAACTTGCACCACAACAGAAAGAAAATAGGCTCAAAAGAGCTAAAGAGTTGCTTCGCTTGGCCGAAAGTGGTGAACTGCCGAATTTGATTTAATACAATGAGAAAACATTCGTTGTCCAGCAGTTTGTAAACAAACAAAATGATCGTGTTTACTTGCCAAAGAGGTCAGCTGAAAATGTGCACCTTCGGTTGGCCACCAGAACTCAAGCGCCGGCCATGGTGTTGGTATGGGCCGTCATAACATCCGATGGTCGCTCTCCGCTCGTATCAATCGACCGTGGCATCAGAATAAATGCCGAATATTATCTCGAGGGTGTATTCAAGACTTGGGCACGCAAACATTTTGGCCGCGGACCTTGGCCATTCCAACAGGACTCAGCACCATCGCACTCAGCACGCGCTACCCAAGAATGGATGGTTAATTCTTTGTTTATATTCATTTCTATACATTGAGGCTGTTACATTATATTTATCTGCATTCAGGACCGCTTTATCAATATCATCTTATGTATGTGGTTGTCTATCAATGTTGCAAATTTCGTTCTTGCATCCTGTACTTTCTCTTTGTTTGAATGTATAATGTCTTATCGATCAACTATGTATGTATTGAAAAATGACAGGTAATGCAAACATCGGTCATAAAGAGAGAAGCTATTTTATTTCACCTGGAAATACAATGATGGTGTTCTTGACGAACCAATTCTCTCTGTTTTCTTCTTTTAGTTTGTCAACTTTTCGTTCTACTTGTTTTAGGGCTTTCGCTCTCCACTCTTCTTGTAAATGTAAAACTTGCTGCCATATTGCCTTAACAAAGTCGCTGCTATGATACCTTCGTTGACCGCTTGATAGTAAATACCATTTAGTTCTGCTTCATAGTCTTGTTAACTTCTAGGCTATCTCTTACATCTCAGTACCTATCTCCATAGACAAAAGAAGATATAGACAACGAAAAGTTAGTTTTGTTTGTATCCAGGTGGCTCTCATCATGTTTTGCATAGTCAACATGCTGATTTACGCGTTGAAGCCACTCGACTTCGAAAACACATTTTATCGTTTTTCAAGAATTTCTCTGGATTATTCCGATATTTTTCGATGTCATCACGTACTTTTCACATTTCTTTTATTATGAAATAATTTTCAACTGACAAATATCCTACAGTTTTTGTTATTTTTAACATTTTTGAATTGAGTGACTTCAAAATTCCCACTCAAACCCCTGAAACGATATAGACGACATCTGCTGATCCGATTTTTTTCGAAGATGAACGGTGAGAGCATTTCGTTGTCTATATTTTCATTTGTCTATGCTATCTCTCTCTACATCATGAAAGTACTCGCGAATATGCCTAACAGTGTAGTGAAATGTACGTAAAGGGTTTTCTGTTGGAGTCAGATAGTAATGTAAATCATAAAATAATTTATAATTAGTGTAGGGAAATCAAAAGAAAGAATTTAGAGGATTTGTCGCCTATGTTTATTTATGTGTTGTACGTACTTGAAATGCATGTTATTTACATTAAGGTCTAGAGTTAAGAAATATTGTAAATAAAATGAGTTCCCTTTGAGCTACGGAAGAAACAACACCGTTAGTTTCTTACTTTAAAAAGAGTTAATTTATCATTTGATGACACTGACTTGATAGGACTTTTCCTTAAAAAACACGTAGTGTACTGACATGATAGGCGCGGAGTAGAGCACAAAATATGTTGGTTATAGATACATCGTATATAGTAAAGTGATAGGCCGTATAGATATTCGGTGTATTATGGTGATATGCATTTGTAATAGACACACGGCCGAAGCAAAGGCAGTATTAGATTTATCCATTATTGTAGTGCCAAACGTGTAGATAAAACTACTATGTTGGGTTTTCTCCGCATAATTATAAATAAAGGTTCCATACGAACATACATTGTACAAAGACACGGATCATGTATAGATTTCTTAAAACCAAGCTGGAGCAAGAAATTGTTAAAATTTTCGTTCCAGCATCTTGGGCGTTCTTTAAGCCCATAAAGCGACTTTCGTAACTTGCATACTTGGTTTTCTTTTAAATTCCCGTAAAGAAATGCAACTTTTACATCAAGCTTGTGCAAACGTAAATGTCTCTTAACGCTCACCGCTAATATTATCCGAATTGTAAGCTTCATCGTGCTTTTAGTTCTATCATATTCAATTTTCGTTCCCAAGTAATATTGTAGGGGTCCACAATCGGAAATTTTGTATGATACACGTATATCCGATTTATCATTCTCTATTGCTTTCAAATCATTTCCCGCAATCAATACATCGTCCACATATAGTAGCACGTACAAAACCGAATTTCTGTGAAACGTTGTATTAAGACACCTATCATGTAAAGATTTCTTAAAACCAAGCTGGATCAAGAAATTGTTAAATTTTTCGTTCCAGCACCTTGAGCTTTCTGTAAGTATATAAAGCGACTTTGGAAACTTGCATACTTGCTCTATCTTCCTTTAAATCCCCGTAAAGAAATGCAACTCTTACATCAATCTGGTGCAAATATAAATGCCTCTTAACGCTTACCGCTAATATTATCCGAATTGTACTAAGTTTCGCCATCAGTGAATAGATCTCTTCATAGTCAATTCCAGTTCTCTGAAGGAAGCCCTTCGCTACTATAGTCATGACTATAGTCATTTGGACTTCAATACTTTATGTTTGACAGGGCGTGGAACCAAATCCCAAACACGATTTTCTTCAATAGAGTCAAGCTCTTGCCTCACATCTCACATCCGATTATCTTTAAAGGAATCCCTCATGATTTCATCATATACAATGGGAAATTGCAGAATTGGCATTTCCTGTTATATAACGCATTAATTTCGCCCTTAATCTTTCGTTTATTCTTGGCTCCAATGGCTCTAGATTCAGAGTTTGGTGGTTCAGATTGCGTAGCCGTGGCTTCATTTTCGTTAATAGTAGTTTCTTCATCGGCAGAATCGATATCGTTATCATTTTCTGCAGAAACCAATTCAACATATGAATTACTTTCATAATTACTGAAATGTTCAGCAGGAGCGACGAGCAAGAGGGGGAATGTGTGGAGAATCTAATACATTACCCCTTTTGCTCGCTGCTGTTCGGTCTTATAAGCAATTGAAGATGTTATTTTTCCTGAATCTCTTGCAATAACTATTTTTCGGTTCTTTGGATTCCACAATCTGTATCCATTACACGTATAACCCATCATTATCATTTCTTGTAATTTTGAATCCAGTATTTTTCTCTTCTGTTTAGCAACCCAGACAAAAGCCTTACATCCAAAAACTCTTAGTTTTAAAATGTTACGCTTAAACTTGTACCACAATTCAGCAGGTGTCTTTTTGTCAGAAAGAGATTTGCAGGGGCTTCTATTTATAAGATATGTTGCTGCTAAGGCTGTTCTCCTTCCATAATTCTTTCGGAGAACCATATTCTTTAAGCATAGACCTTACTATTTCACCCAAAGTGCGGTTGAATCTTTCAGCCCCCGTTTTGTTGCGGAGTATAAGAAACTGAGTGTTGAAGCTTTTCTTTTAAAATATTCCGTTGCTTTGTTGTTTTGTTGTACCTTGGTCTACAGTTACTGCTAATATCGAGGAGCCCATTCTTAAGTGCCATAATTTAATTCATACTTAAACTTGTATTGCCCTATTTTGAATTCTTATTTGCAATTCGTACAAACTTCCTTTCTTGGGAGCTGTTATAATGACATATCCATCCCTCTTCAAAAGAGCAACAATTTTAGAAAAATCAAAACATTTTCCATTTTCTGTTCGCATTGGTACAGACAGCAAGTTATCCCGAAGTACTTTAGCACATAGGGCATCTTTCATTGTGACTGTTGTATCTTTCCAATATCCTTTGACTGCACCTTTCTTGTAGGCTAAAATATTTTCAGTATCTTTCACAATATTTACGGTAATGTGTTCATTCAATCTATTTTGAATACTATATCTTCAGACTTATCCTTATTCAGGGACCGTTGACATGAAACAAATTGATTTCGAAGCTGACGCTATATTAGCTTTTTCATTTTCCAAACGAACGCTGCAATTCTTCGCAGTTCTGGTCGCTTTATCTACACCCTATTTCACCGCATCGTTTAAAATACAGTCCATTTTCCCCTAATCATCGCTCAAAAAGTGAATTAGATTTTTTTAATAATCGTTCATCGCAATATTTTTCATTTGTTGCAAAATAATCGTTATTATTAACCAGAATATTGTGTTTTTCTTTCGCTAACACCTTACACAAATTTAAATTATTTATTAAACTACTTTGCCGCCAAAGAGTGCTTTAATTACTGTCATATTTTCCAAACTCTTTGTTTGCTCCGTTGAGACGCATTTTTTCTATTCTAATAGTCTCAACACTAATACATCAATATTCTAGTTTTCTATCCAATCATACAAATCACATTTTCTGTGTGTTCTCAACAATAATAATTCTCTGATATTCCACGCGCCTTTTTTTTAGTGTCGGTCTATTAATATACAGTGGCGGACAAAAGTCTACGTACGACCCCCTTTTTTTAATTTTTACCCAACTTAAAACATTTAAAAGAAAAGTAATGATGAGGTTTTGTTTAGAATTTAATTTTATTAGAAATAAAACAAAAATAGCGCATATTCAGCTTAAACTATAAAAGTTTTTAATGAAAAACATAAATAAGGCACTGACAAAAGTGTACGTACGAACTCAAAAATTAAAGAATATTCAAAGAATTTACTTATAAATAACAAAATTAATATTTAGTTGGGCCGCCGTTAGCATCGATGACTGCTTGGAGTCTTCTAGGCATTGAAGCAGCTAAATTTTCTAGCTCTTCCACCGAGATGTTCTGCCACTCCTCCTTCAGCTTCTCTTTGAGTAGTTCAGCACTAGTAATAGCGTGCTTTCGGATTTTTCGGTCCAAAATTTCCCAAACATGCTCAATAATATTTAAGTCCGGGCTTTGTGGGGGTGAATGCAGCTGTCGTGGGGCATAATACAGCAGCTAATCTTTAACAATTTTCGCCGTGTGCTTAGGATCATTGTCCTGTTGGAAGATCCAGCTCGCACCAAGGTTTAGTTTGTCCACGGATGGCTGCAGATTATGTTCCAATATGCGCTTGTATTGCAAGCGGTCCATATTACCTTCTACAAACACAAGGTTTCCTACTCCTGAGGCTGCAATCGCTCCCCAGACCATTACACTGCCACCACCGTGTTTTACCGTACTTACAATGTTCTTCGGTTGCAGGGCAGTATTTGGTTTTCTCCAAACTTTGGCTTTTCCATCATATCCAAAGACATTATACTTGGACTCATCTGTGAACAGCACCAATTTCCAGAATTCCAATCCCTTGTCCCGATGCTTGTTTGCAAACTCCAAGCGAAGCTTTCGGTTTTTCTCGCTTATAAGGGGTTTCTTGCGAGGAACTCGGCAACGGTATCCTTCATTATTAAGTGCCCTGGTTATTGTGCGTGGGTGGACAACAATTTGTGATCTTTCTGCCAGCTCCTGGGCCAAATTAGTGGCATGTATTTTGGGATTCTTCTCTACTTCATTGCGGATGAACGACACTTCCCTGCGATTTAATTTCTTAGGACGGCCACTGCGCGGTTTACTTTCAAAACAACTTGATTGTTTGAAATTATTAAATATGGTTTGCACCGTGGATTTGCTTAAATTTAATAATTTTGATATTTCGCCAAAAGATTTTTTATTATTTCTGTGCTCCACCACCAATTTTAGCAAATCTTTAGAAATCTCTGTGCGCGACGTCATTATCACGATCGGAATATTACTCAAGTGACACAATTCCAGGAATTAAAAAGAAAATGCAAAGAATAAGCGCTAAAGTAAATAAACGGTACTTTACCGTTAACTTATAGCAAAACAATGAATCAACAAAAAGGAAAATAAAAAACGTACGTACACTTTTGTCAGTGCCTTATTTATGTTTTTTATTAAAAACTTTTATAGTTTAAGCTGAATATGCGCTATTTTTGTTTTATTTCTAATATAATTAAATTCTAAACAAAACCGCATCATTACTTTTCTTTTAAATGTTTTAAGTTGGGTAAAAATCAAAAAAGGGGGTCGTACGTAGACTTTTGTCCGCCACTGTACAATTAATTAACTCTCCCTGCAATCACTGTTGCTTTATTCTCAGTGATCTGTTTGTTGTGTGGTAATTAATCCCCCCTGCGTCGTTCGCTCCGCAAGCACTGTTTGTGTTTTATTCCATTTTGTACGATATTCTTAATAACCACTGTCAGTGATCTGGTTGTAGTGTGTTGTGATTCGTTCGCTAAACAAAAAGTGCTTGTGTTTAAATTCGTTTTGTGCGATATTCTTAATAACCATTGTCAGTGATCTGCTTGTAGTGTCTTAACTAACCCCCCTTCCTTACTTATTCGGGTCTGTCTGGTAAAAATTGCAATTTTTCATATATATATATATATATATATATATATATATATATATATATATATATATATGTATATATATATATATATATATATATATATATATATATATATATATATATATATATATACAACTACAACTGGTACATAGAAAGCTCTTAAAAAAACATTGTTCTTGGTTTTACACTTGCCGCTTGTGAGTCATGAGGAATTCATTAATTTCTATTTCGCGTCGAATTTGGATTTAAATTTGACAAATTTATTGTTTTAATTTTGGTCCTCTTAATTTTTAGATAAAAACATAGAAAATGTCTTTTACTCCATTAACGCAGCTTCTGATAACGTGGTCAAGTTTGTTGCTTCTTCCCATTTGATTAAACCTGAGAATCATACGCTTTTCAAAATCAATGAGAACTTGCGGAGTCTCAATTTGGTGAAATCTCCTCCTACCACTACTCAGTTTGCCACCATGTGATATTGATGATTTACATGGAGATTTTTTTGTTGTGACCCACATTTTGTGACCTCTTTTCAATGATGTAAATAAATAACTCTCGGTTAAGCGACATTGAGAGGCTATGTCAGTTGGTGCAAAAAACCAAGGGTGATGCTAAGGAAATAGTTTCTATATTTCCTCTAACTCATAAAAGCTTTCCTCTTGCTTGGAAATCTCTCCACGACACATACAATAACAAACGTATTATTGTCAATAGCCATTTGAAAATTCTATTTGAACTCCCTTCTTTAGCAAATGAAACGAGTTCCGGTCTAAAAACCTTGCAACGGGGCATAAACGGCTATTTGCCTGCCATGTCTTTTTATGACATTGTCACGGATCATTGGGATCCAATTTTGGTTTTCATTTTTATTCAGCGTTTGCCAAAACTTACTGTTACACTCTGGGAACAGAGTCTAAAAGATAAGTCATCCTTATCGTCATGGCCCGAGCTCGATTCTTTCCTAACTGAAAGAATTAAAGGTATTGATTCGCCTAGTTCAAATTCGCGCAACGTTAAGGCACATTTGTCAAAACTTCGTCGGATACTTTGAAAAACCAATCTAAACATCGTTATTTCTTCTGTTCCACTGAAAGTATTATTGTTGTCGTTCTAAAAAGTTAACCTTTGACCAAAAGCTATTTGCCGTGAAAAAAGCTATTTGCCGTTCTAGCTCACGTAATTGCAATATTTGACATGGAAGGCTCCACTAGAAGACCACAGACCTCCATCCCAATTCAAAACGTTACTCCTTCATCTCCACGTACGCAATCCAATTCTGCTGCTTCCGAGGCTACCTTCATTACGGAGCATCTTGAAAATAGACTAAATTTATCTTCCCGATCCAATCTAGCGACTATTTCTGGTATAAATAACTCTTTTTCAGTCATATCTAGGAAAAATTGCCGAATTACAGTTAACTCTCGACTAGATTCCACCGTTTTATTGGAAACTAAAGCTTTTGTTCTTCCTAAAATTTCGGGTAATCTTCCCTCTTTTTCGGTTGACCCTTCCTTGTCGCACTCTTTGTTTAATATAGTTCTAGCTGACTCACACCTTTTTGATTGCCGTCCGGTAGATATGTTGTTGGGTGCGGATTTGCATTCTCAATTTTTTTGCACAAAACATTTTAGGTTCTTTGCTGGCGCATAATACTATTTTCGGGTGGATTATTTCTGGCCCAATTCTTTGTTCACCTGTGCAGGTCTTTACGACCACTTCAGACTTTTGTGAGGAAGCCAGTCTAAATAAAACGCTTTTGCGGTTCTGGGAGCTTGAGGAAGTATCCAAACGCAAATTACTTTCACCATCTGACAAATTTTGTGAGGAAAACTATAGGTCCACTACAACGAGAAATTCAGATGGTCGTTTTTTGTCACGCTTCCTCTTCGCGCTGAATTTCCTCAGTCTCTACAACTCGGCGATTCTCGCTCTAGTGCCCTGGGTCAGTTTGATCGAAATGAAAATTCACTTCTTCGTAAGCATTTCCTTAAAGGTATGTATGATGCAGTCATTCGCGAGTACCTTGATTTAGGTCATATGCTTCCGGTAACCACTTCCCCAGTAGTTTTTAATGCGAGTAGTTTTTAATGCATCAAACAAAACTTCTACTAGCATAAGTCTAAACGACACTCTTCACTTGGGATCAACCCTCCAAGCTGACTTAGTGTTATTAATTTTGCGTTGGCGCTTGTTCCGCTTTGTATTTAATTGTGATATAACGCAGATGTATCGCCATATACGCGTACATCCACAACATACACCACTTCAAAGGATTTTGCTTAGAGATTCTCCCAGTGAACCCATTAGAGATTACGAATTGCAGACGGTCACAATTGGTGTAAACTGTGCAACTTATCTTGCAATTCGTCCATTGCTTCAACTTGCTGATGATTACGAATCCGAGTATCCTCTGGCTGCCAACATTTTGCGTAAAAGTATGTATGTCGATGATTTCCTAGCAGGTGCACATGATATAGAAACTGCGTTGATGGCTCGTGATCAGCTTATCGCGGCCTTATCCGCTGCTTAATTTGAGTTAAAGAAGTGGACGTCAAATGAAAAAACGGTATTAGCTCGTCTTCCGCCTAGTCATGTTCTAAGCTTTGTTGTGTCAAGTAGTTCAAAACCTTTGGGCATAAGGTGGAATGCTGTTTTAGATTCGTTTTATTTTTGTGTGAATCCAATTCCTCTCCAAACTAATTATTCTAAACGCGAGGTTCTTTCTCACATAGCGAAATAGTTTGATCCCGTAGGTTTGTTAGCCCCCGTTATTATCATAGCTAAAATTATAATGCAAAAAGTGTGGTTAGATAGTATTGGCTGGACGATCCGCTTCTTTTTGTTACTCAAAATGCATGGCAATCATTTGTTGAAAACTATCCCCTTATTAATGCTATAAAAATATCTCGTCGGGTTTAATATGAACCAAACTCGTTGACAGCATTACATATCTTTTCTGATGCTTCTGAGAAAGCATATTGCGGGGCTAGTTTATATCCGTACAAAAAATTCTAAAGGCGAGATATATGTTACTCTTATAACTTCCAAGACAAGAGTTACTCCCATCAAATCAAACGAAACCGTTGCCTCGTTTGGAACTGTGTGGGGCTGTATTAGCATCTGAACTCTTAAAACCAATTCTAAAAGGCATAGAAATTCCAATACATAAGATTTATTGCTGGACCGATTCGACCATTGTGTTAGCTTGGTTGAGAAAAACACCAACTACAGGGAATACATTTGTAGGCAATCGAGTTTGTCGAATCCAACAAAATGTAGGAAATAATAACTGGTTTAATGTAAGGCCTGAAGACAACCCAGCTGAAGTCGTGGCATTTTGCCTTCGGAACTTGCAAATTGCTCGATTTGGTGGAAGGGTCCTAGTTGGTTAAGTCTAGATAATTCTCAATGGTATCCTTCGAATGTAGCTCCTATTGACACTGAACTTGAAGCTCGTAGCGTGAAAACACATCTTTCCTTTTTCTCAAAGTATGAAGACATCTTACATCAATTCTCATCACTGGAAAGAGCGTTAAGAGTTTTATCTTACATCTATCCGTTTATACATAGAACACATTTCCGCAATTGACCACTACATTGTTTCTCCAGTAGGATTCCAGCTTCCGAATAATTTCGAGTATAAGCGTCTTTTAGCGGCAGTAAAAAGTTTTAAGTAAAATGTTTTAAGAGGCATCTTAATAGGTATGTAAAATTCTTCTCATATACATTGGAGGAATTTTCTACTATTCTAACTCGAATAGAAGCATGTTTAAATTCTCGACCATTGTGTCCTATATCGGATAACATTGACGATTTAGTCGCGCTTACCCCTGGTCACTTCCTTATAGGTGCACCCCTGCTTTCTCCACCTGAACTCCTTCTTGAGGAATCCCCATTAATTTTAGTTATTAGGTTCCGAAAATTAAGAGCTTTGACGAATCAGTTTTGTATAAGGTGGAAACAAGAATATCTTCTGAGATTAAATAAGCGGTACAAGAGGAAGTATCCACAGAGAAATATCGAAATTAATGATTTAGTTGTGATTCGTCATGAAAAATTAACTCCTACTTATTGGAAATTAGAACGTGTCGTGGAAACTCACCCCGGTTATGATGGTAAAGTTCGCGTGGTAGATGTTCGAACTCTTCAGGGAATAGTTAGGCGATCAGTCGTGAAGTTAGTGGTACTGCCTAACTAAATCTATACCATTTGTTTCTTCTTTTCGTGTTGTGATTTTTTCCCATTTATGTTAGCTATGGCATCCAAGCAAGATTTGTTCCCCGAAGTTATCTTGCCAGATTACGACGATGTTGGCGATAGGGTTGGCGATGAATCCGGCTGCTGCCACATCCGCTTCCAATGTTGATGCTGATGGGGAAGTCCTTACCCGCCACGATACTGAACCTAAGCCAACAACATCAGCCTCGAACCGCTTAACACCCTATGGCGTCTTGTAGGATCTGTAATCGTAGGCATTCAGTATATAAATGTTCTGTGTTTAGAAACATGTCGTTGGAAAAACTCTTGCGTACTGTATCTTATAATCGTTACTGCTATAATTGTTTGTGTCCAGACCACATGTCAAAAATTTTCCAGTCCGCCTATCGTGTAGACATTGCACAGACCGCCACAATTCCCATTTGCACAAAACTCGTGGAAACCGGTCCAAGAAAAAAATAAATAATCCAACATCGGTTGTGCCTAGAGGTATATTCCCACCACCACCCCCTCATGTTTTACCGGTCTCTCTCCCCAACCGTATTGGTCCGTCTCTGTCTGCCACATTCGAACATTCCGGTAAGGGCGCTGATTGGCCCCTGTTGTCAAATTAGCCAAGTTTGCGCGTCACTTGTTCAACAGTTACGATGGCCGACAACAAGAGTAAATGAGCTGGAGTACGCTGACTTACTTATAATATCGCGGTTTGATTCTGTCCAGAGACATTTTGTAACGGCTAGTGTTGCGAATATTACCCGTGGTGTGATCCCGTCAGTGTCGATTTCCCCCGCAATACGCGAATCTTTCGTTGGTCTCGAACTCGCGGATCCTACGATCGACAAAGCTGCACCCATAAACATGGCTCTCGGTCCAGAAATTTATTCAAAAATTATTTCAAATCGAGTAATTGCACAACCCGGTTTGCCAACGGCTCAATATGGATGGGTTCTTTCGGATCCCGTCCCTCTCTAAACAACATTCTTTATTATTGTATTTATTGAATATGATTTGAACTGAATTAAATGCTCACATAAGCCTGAACTTACGATCCTTTCTATAATCTATTATAGCTAAAGTTAAATTGTTGAAATATCATTGATGTAAACTTGCAATTTGTTAAAACATTGAAATGTATCAATGTGGGCGGAAATGTATAAGTTGGCCTTCAACTTCCCGAGTTCAGTCAATCGCATCTCCTCGGCAAACTTCCCTCGGCGGAGACCGTAGAGCGCAGATACCACCGGACGGTGGTTGTTGTTGGTTAGCTCCCTTTGATACATACGAGACTCTGCTCTTATTGGAAATAATTGTAAATGTAGTAGAAGTAATCGACAATGATCCTCCTCGATCACTGCGATCCCCCGTGTATTGACTCTTGCCTGATAACGCCCATAATCTCTTTTAATATTCTTGCAGAGATAAAACGCGCTGTTTATTAAAATGTTATTAATTAGAGAACAAACTTGAAAAATATGTACACGAAGGAGAATCAAATTTGAATTGAACAATATTACGTTAAAGTTATTTAAAAGAAGTTGAAATATTCTGAGTGTCGAACAAAT
This sequence comes from Musca domestica, assembly GCF_030504385.1. NCBI lineage: Eukaryota > Metazoa > Arthropoda > Insecta > Diptera > Muscidae > Musca > Musca domestica. The sequence goes on along the minus strand of NW_026712410.1, from coordinate 2,946,453 downwards.
ATGGACACGTATCTTATGGATATATCGAGATATAGTTAACATAAATATTCGGCTTGGTGACATTTTCCAGAAAACGACTCACCTTCTTTCCCAATCTCTCTTGCCTACACCACAGGCAGCTTAATCTTCCATTCCATGAAGTCCAATAGCATAATTTACATAAGGACTGAGTGGTAATCTCCTGCCTTTTTAAAATTTTCCGCTTGGTTTTTTTTTGTGAGAAAAGAAAAGACAACTTTTCGACTGCTCTGTAATTTAAAATCTACCCGGTTTGAGTGACCAAATGTAAAGAAGGCGAGAAGAGAAATGACACACTTTCTGTTCAGGTGTCAGTTTTTTTGGAGTGAAAAAAATATAGTTCTCATTACAATGACATTAATTGTTCTCTCTTACTACCTCGTATTTATAATTACTGTCCCAAACTGTACTGTTATAATTACCGTCCCAATAATAGTAGTTGTCATTTCGTTGGAATATTGAAGAACATCCTGAATTTGGATTCTCAACACTTCCATGTAAAGATGAGGACCTGTAAATATGAGTTAGTTATGAATCAGACCGTAAGCACAATATTGCTAAAGTATATTGTGATCTGTGTAAAAAACATGCTGTGAGAATTATAGATCACATCATGACACGTAATCTGAACGACCCTTTATTTTATTTGATTCAACTCTCTTCGGGAAATAAAATAGCTTCTACTCTAGGTTAAGATAAACCCGAATTTCGTTATAATGGCACTATCTTATATGGTAAGTGTACCAGAAGTCGGCACTTTTAGTATTTTCGTTTTTTCAATCTTTCAATATTCTGAGTGAAATCTTTCAAATGCAGAAAAATAAAGTTTTTCAGATTCCAAATTTTGTTTACTTTTCGAAATAATAAACAAAAATTGAATTTGTTTTTATTGAATTGGCAAAATTTGCAATTTTACCAAAATAGTAGTATTTTGCCAGTAGTCTGCACCATTTTCCAATGCTCGGCATGTCTATTTGCCAGTAGTCGGTATATGGTATTTCAGTAAAAAATATTATTTTGTATATTTTTTTATTTCAAATATTATAAAATAATGCTATATTACTAATTCACAGAATTTGAAATTAATTTCGATTTTAAATAGTGTTTTATTAATTTATCATTGTAGACCAAATATAGGTAGAAAATCAAGAATAGTATGGTTACCTTCAGTAACGTATGGACTTTCAACTAAAATAAATAAAAAAAGAAAAAAATACCATTCTTATATTTCGAATTTGTGAACTGATATTTTTCCTTTGGATAGCCAACATTTTTTTTTCTAAAATGCCACCTTTATCTAAAACGTCAAATGAATGAAACGTTGGTCAAAAAGCACAAATAAAAGCAACTGCCGACTTAAAACTATTTTTTTATTTCAGTAGTTTTTAGATTATTTTTAAAACTTTTTCAAGTTTTGGTGAAATTGGTCAAATATGATATTTTTTTTAATCGACAACCCCCTGCCGACATCGGGCAAATCTCTTTTTTTCTTTTCCTAATGTCGGCATTAAATGATATAACAGAAAAATGCTTGATTTGTAAATTTTTTAAGTTATAAAATGATCTTTAGACTGTCATTTACTATTGTAAAATATTTCTGATTCCAAAAGTATTGAATTTAATGTACTTAATTTGATTATTAAGTTAACCACCACAATTTGTTTCGTTACAAACAAGCACTATCGCACGCGTTGGAAGACACTCACTGACGAAAACCCTTATTCTCTCGTAATAAATGATCGAAACTCATTGAACACTTTTGCAATTATTTCATTATTTGGTCAATTCTATTCATAGCTATTTAAGATTAAATTTCAAAACTGCCGACTACTGGGACATGCCGAACTTAGGCGCACTTACCCTACAAATATTTTTTTAAAGCAACACATTAACCATTCATTACTTGTAGCTGAATCGCTGATGTACTTTAAATGAATATTTAATAATTGAACGCAAATTTTTGACCGTTCAAATCATGATCGTTTTTATATATATTTTTTCATCTCACATATTTTTCTCAAGTTTGTAACTAATCTAAATATACAAGGGTATAAAAAATTTAGGCTCTCGTTTTTATAACATTGAATTGTATTTACTATGCTTACATTTACTGCCAAAAATAATTTTTATATCTCCGTATTTTAAGCAAATTACCCTTCTGTTCAATTTAATCAATAAAATTTATTTATTTTTTTATTTGAAAATTCTGAAAATTTTGGCAATACTTTTCTTTATTTATAGATGGCGTACCGCTTTATTACCATTCCAGTTTCCATCAACAACATTTTGGCCGTTATTTGTGGAACTGAACCACCATTAAAAAGGCTTGTAGATTTAGCAGATAACGTATTCAGAAATGAAGTTACTTTAATGCAAAAGTTAGAAAAATTTATACCATGTGGCATATCAGAGTGCATTGAGTTGGACTCCGCTGTAATAGCGATAATAATTGTCAACACTAGAAGCAGAAAATATGTTTTTTCAACGAACATTCACCACAGAGCGTCTAATAAGAGATATATTGGCGATTTTTCCTATAAAGATCAACTAAAATTGTTATTTTGCCAAACGTTTTCAAATTTGGAGTTTTTAGAAAAAAAATCGTATCAAAATCATCGTAATAATTGCGTGGCTGACCAATATTGGTGTTCTGATAGCAACAAATTCTACGCAGAAGTTGACGAAGATAATAATATATTTGGCTCCTTGTTCATTTCATCAATTCCGACGCATACCATGAAGTAAGTATTTTTTATTTTAATTTTTTTAAATATTTTATTGTATTTCTAGTAGTAATGAGAAGATGTAATATTCTTTATTATTTTATATTGAACTTTTACCTTGCAGAAAAAAAATACAAAATGAAAATGTAATTTTTAATTTTTAAGGCACTGACTTAAAATCGTCTGCCAATAATTTATAAGTATAAATCAATTTGATTCTAAGTGATTTTAGTATTAATAGTTATTTACAAATTCAATTCCAGCAACAGTTGATTTCTATAAAGTATACATGATTTTAGATAGCTAGCTAGACATATCCAATTAACTACGATTCCATTGAGAATATCTATTAGTCCAGATGCACAAAGAAAAGAGTTTTGGAAGAACATGTGATGAAATTCTTTTAGTGCTGGGCAGCGGCCTATAAAATGCTGTATGTTTTAATTTTCTTGTACATTGCACATTTAACATATTGGATTTGCATCTATTTGAATTTAGTGATATCATATCACCTCTTGGTTTAAGTATCCACAAGATTTCATCTTTGGTCACATAGTCCCTAAAAAAAGGATCCGATAAGTTTAGGCTCTAGTTTATTGTAGAAATGCTGAGAGTTTTTTGCTTAATTTTGTTGTTGCAAAATGGTCAGGCTTAATCCCATTATTGTTGTTTTTATAAAACAACGTTTGTTTATTAGTGGAGAACGATGGCAATGTTTACCAAGGGATAAGACAGGGAATACTTAGGTTTCGGAAAGAGCCACCAATCCTCATCAGTTCCCTTGTTTTTTGTCTGGGATATTCTCCCCAGAAGTTATTTTAAAAATAACTCCTATGACAAAAAACTTTTTTTACCCAATTGACGAAATCGTAAACTCAATAGAAGAGGAACCAAAGAATTAAATAAAATTAAAATTCTATTGAAAAATCTTCTAAATCTTACAACCGCACTTATAAACATTTTCATCGACCGAACCTTGTCTATTAATAAACAGTGTTGGCTTGTTTGTTTGGGATACCATAGTATTTTTTTTTTTTTTTGTTGCAAAATGGTCAGGCTTAATCCCATTATTGTTGTTTTTAAAAAACAACAAAAAAGTTTTTTTGTCATAATTTTGAAAAAATGGGAACTGATGAGGATTGGTGGATCTTTCCGAAACCTAGGTATTCCCTGCCTTACCCCCTGGTAAACATTACCATCGTTCTCCACTAATAAACAAACGTTGTGTTTAAGTTGGCCTTCAACTTCCCGTGTCCGGTCAATCACGGCTGCTGGTTGATACCACAGGCATCGCCTCGGCAACTTCCCTCGGCGGAGACCATAGAGCGCAGATGCCACTGGGCAGGGGTTGTTGTTGGTTAGCTCACTTTGATACATACGAGACTCTGCTCTCATTGGAAACAATTGTAGATGTAGTAGTAGAAATCGACAAAGATCCTCGGCGATCGCCGCGATTATCTGTGATTGCGATCCTGTGTGATTGTCGATCAGTAGTTGAAGTGTACACTTCTCGCGCTCTAACCCATTCGTACCTCGGTTATACTCACCAGGCCTCTGTTGTATCATAGAAAGAAAAATAATACACCAATAGTAAAGATGAAACTATTTAGAATTTATTACTAATAAATCATTGTTTTTCATTTCTTTGTTGTTTCTTTTCACCATCACCACACGCATCGATTTCATTCAATTCTTTTTCGCTAATATTTTAGGAAGTCTTTATACCGAAACAAGATTCGAGTTATATAATTCATTAAGTTGTTAAAAATGTAGAGATGACCACTTTCGACACCAGTTTTTAGCATGAGAATGTATTTTGGGGTAGGGCTTGGCATTTTTAAAACTTTCTTTAAATAGAAAAGCGTTAGTTTATCGATTTCGCCGAAATGAGTGACCCATAAGATTGAATTGACCTACATACTGTTAGAAATAATTTCCATTTTGGTTTAGTGATGCACTTGGTCTGAACAGGAAGCATTTCCACGTCGTATTTATGCTATTTTTTTGCCAACTCGTTCCTTTCTAGTATGTGCTTCGGAGTATATATCAGTCCAAGATAAGAGTATTCAGATGTGATTGAAATTTCATTTCCATTAAAGTACCATTTTCCTTTCTGGATACAACTCCTCATTTTCGAAATATCACGATTTTGGATTTCTGCATATTGAGTTCCATATTCCAGAGTGCACAATAATCCTCTAGTTTGTCTACTATTCTTGACTATCTTTGTCTACTATTCTTTATTGTTTGAAAGAACATTAGCAAGATTATTATGATATTGAGTGTGTTTAGGTTTTTTGTTTTTTGAAATTAATTTATTAAGTAATGTTTTATAACTGAGATCTAAATTGTTAAGCTTATGGAGAAATAATGCTTCTTAATTTTAATATCTGCTTTTTTATTTCCACACATCAACTCTCCAGTCTTTGATCACAACATTCACTTTGTTCCTATTTTTATTAAGTAATTTCTTACGAATACCATATGTGTCTTATCATTACCAAGTACTTCTGTCTACAATTGATATAAGACATGCTTATTCTGTTGCCGTTTTCAGTAAGGTCTTCTCAATAATAATTTTACGGCCTGCCAGTTTTTTAGTATTATTAATTAATTTTTAGCTATTTCTTTATCTTGCATTTCAATTATTGCATCCATTTTATCACTTGAGGAAGACATAACTCGAGCTGATATTATGGTTGCATCATGGATTTTAAGTATGTATGCAAATATGCATTCCACGGATTTCTCAGCTTAGCCTTTCTTCTCTTTACCTTTAACAAATAAATTTAATCGTTTTGCTCTGTTCGCCTTATCGATTAAGTTGTTGTCTGACTCCAACGTTTTCAGGTGAGGTTTCAATTAATAATCGTTTAGCCGAGTGTATTTTAAATCTGCTGAAATTGGCGTTTTTGACATTCTATATGGTCCCGGGCATAAATACTTGCTAACATTTCAAAATTTCAAAAAGAGAACAGAAGTATTAACAAGTAAAAATGCGGTAAGATCAGCCGGGCCGATCTTTGAATACCCTCCACCATGTAGAACGAATTTGAAAATTTTCGAAAAAGATAACATTCGCCAAAAATTCTGTTAAAATTTTTACAATACCGAATATAGCCGTTATATTAGGGCCTGTACGTCAAGCACCTACATAGGCATTATTTGTCGCAAGCCATTACCATATTCAAATTCGAAACTTGAAATAAACGGTGAATAAAGCAGCCAAAATCATCAAAATACTGTACATAGGCAGGTACCGTTATATAGAAGCTATACGAAGACCTGGACCTGTATAGACAATTTTCTGTCACTGGCTGTAGCTTCCATTACGAACTTCAAATACGACATCTCAAACAATTTCGGTGAGTATTGGACCAAAAATCGTCAAAATACCGAATATAAGGAGGTACTGATATATGCGGCCTATACGAACACCTGGACCTGCATAGGCAATTTTCTGTCACAGACTGTAGTTCCCATTACGAACCATAAATACGTAATTTGAAACTACTACGGTGAATAATGACGCTAAAATCATCAAAATACCGAATATCGGGAGGTACCGTTATACGGGGGCTATACGAAGACGTGGACCTGCACAGACAATTTTCTGTCTCAGGCTGTAGTATCCATTTCGAACTTCAAATGCCAAATACGAAACAATTCCGGTGAATAATGTCGCTAAAATCATCAAAATACCGAATATTGGAAGGTACCGTTATATGGGGATTATATGAAAACGTGGACCTGCACAAACAATTTTCTGTCTCAGGCTGTAGTATCCATTTCGAACTCCAAATGCCAAATGTGAAACAATTCTGGTGAATAATGTCGCTAAAATCATCAAAATACCGAATATCGGGAGGTACCGTTATATGGGGGCTATATGAAAACGTGGACCTGCACAGACATTTTTCTGTCTCAGGTTGTAGTATCCATTTCGAACTTCAAGTGCCAAATATGAAACAATTCCGGTGAATAATGTCGCTAAAATCATCAAAATACAGAATATCGGGAGGTATCGTTATATGGGGGCTATATGAAAACGTGGACCTACATGGCCTTAACCTGCCTACTGGCAAAATAAACAGGTGTGCAAAATTTTAGCCTTCTTTTTCAATTCGTTCGAAAGATAGCGTGATTACAACAGGCAGGCAGACAGACGGACATGGCTAAATCGTCTTTGAATTTTGCGCTGATCAAGAATATATATACTTTGTTGGGTCTGACATGAGTATTTCGAGGAGTTGCAAACGGAATGACAAAATGAATATACCCTCCATAGTATGGTGGAGGGTATAAAAATGGGAAATTTGTTTCTGGTAACGCTCTTTATTTCATTTGGTGTAACAAGAAATTGCGGCAGTGCAACACAAGCTTTTAGTACTCCCAGCTGACAGTCCCTATGTTTTATGTGGCAACGCTGTTAGCACCAAACCAGTGTAGTGTAAGAGAGGGAGAGAGAGCAGCTGATTTGTTGTAAACATTGAGTTTGAATGAAAATTGCATGCGCGGCTCTTGATATTTTCAATAAATTTATAATATGATAATGTATTCCAACTGTTGCAATTAAAAACTCCAATAAATATCAATGGATAACACTTTAACTACATTTACTCTGTTGTCAGGTCTAAATTTTTTTCTTGGCGACCCTGTTGTGTGAAAGTTGATAATTTTATTTGTCTTGTCTTAAATAAAAAAAATATTTTATTTTATGGTTATTTTAAGATAATTGCGCTTAAATATAAATTAATTTCTTGATAAGTATACATATTTCGTAAAGTACTTATTGGTGTTTAAGTGTTTTGTGTTACTTACAAAATAGTCTTTTTGGTTTGCTCTTATGTGTATTTCATAAACAGAGTTGCCATCGTGCTTTACTAAATCTAAAATGTTCTGCTCGTATGATAATTGTACTAATCCCACAGACTCCGATAATACAATTGAGTGTTGGTTGTGCTTCAATCGGTCACATGCTATTTGCACAGGAATTGATGCAAAAATAGCTAATGCATAATGTGACCATTTATATTTTTCGTCAGAGCGGGACGCCTGCGGAATTTTGTAAAAAAAAAAAAAAAAAATATGCATTATGTAATTAAAATAGCTTTTAAAACTGTCACACTTAACTGCGTTTTTTCACTTGTCCATATTTTATTCATTAGGGAAAAAACTCTTTCGACAGGTGCGTTACTTCCAGGCATACATAAAGCATACTCAATAATTGTGCGAAAGTTTGTGCAGTTGAGATTATTAGCACGGAAGTGTTTAAACAGCTCCACCCAACGGTCTTCAGTAGCAATATTCTCATCGTTCCATCTTTTGATTTTTTCAACTGTGACGTAACTGGAAATAAGCGAAAACTCATCGAACACCTCCGTATCTTGGCTAGTGCTAAGAAATCTTTGTGTGATCAGCAAATCCGTCACATTCTGTACGTCCTCCCAAGTAGGGACTTTTCTCAAATTTGACCATTCAAATACTGGTAGTTGTGCATTGAACTGGCACCACTGTTCCAAGTATTCTTTACTTGTCTTATAAAAATCCGCTGCCGCAGTTTTCACATTCTGCTCATCAACAGCAACGTCAGTTTTTTGTAATTTTACCAGTAGATTGCGGACGGAATGAGGAAGGAAAATCGAATTCTCTTTAAGTTCTAAGTTATCTCGGAGACGATTAATTTCATTCGCAGACTCTATTGCGGACACGTTTTGTCCCTCGATTTTCAACACGGCTTGATGAAAAATCGCTGTCTGTGCGTGCAAAAAATATAACCACAATTCAGAGCTGGGATTTTCGAAAAACGTTTTTAAAATAGTAGGGCATTTATCTATGCTTAGAAAATAGGTTTTCAAAGGCTGAAACATTTTTAAAATTCTCTCAAACGCCGGCATTAAAGCAAGCCACCTTGTTTTACTGTAGCCCAACAGTTTCTGATACTCTGTGTCGGTGGAATCACAGAACTCTTTCAGAACTTCTACCCGAATGCTGTAGATGTAGAAGAATGAATAAATTTTCACAATGATGCATTCGAAGTCAACAGGGAGACAATCTGCGGCTGTTTTGATAGCATTATGAATTATATGGGCTCCACACCCAATCCAATGAGCTGCCTTCCGACGGATAGGTTCAATTTCGCGTAAACATTATTTATCCCTTTTCTATTCTTTCCTCCGAAATTGCAGTTTGTATTGTCTGCACAAAATGCCACAATTTTCTTATTCAAATCATTGCAAGATAATACTTCTTCCAAATAATCCACAATTATATCAGATGATTCGCCTGGCTGCTTTTGAAACTCTAAAATCCTGACTCTCACGCCTTCGTATGGTACAAAATAGCGAACTAAAACAGGGAATAATTTTATTGAGCCATGATTGGAAGCATCGGTTAATAAAGATATGCAGTGGGCTTCGTGAAGGTGTTCTTTCAATTCGTCCATCGCCATAGGTGCCAGCACATTTACAACTATAGCTTGTGATTTTGTACGGGCACATCTAAATTTTTGCTCAAAACATGTTTGTATTAGATTTGAAGCACAGTCATTCGAACGAAAACTGTGGTTTTCTTGCACTGTGTGGTACGCTCACGCACCCTCCGCTGCAGCTATATCCAAGTCTTTGGAAGTCGCCAAATTTGTTCTTTTAAAAAAAGAAAGCATTGACGAGCTTGAAGCGGCAGCTTGATCAGAAAGCTTGTGTTTTTCCGATTTTAAATGCTTCTCAATATCACTGGCACCACCATGTCCAACACTAAAATCAGTACGACATCTTTCACACGTAACGTCTGATTCACCACTTCTTTGTTTTATAAATGGATACTTATTTTGCAAAGAAATGTTAAAAGTACACTTGCGTTTAGGCATTATTGTAATGTTACAATCACTAACATTGAAAATAAATTGTTTGACTTTGCTCGCCTTCTCCGACTCCGCGATGAAAAGATACCAGAACAATTTAGAGCGTCTATGCTTAGGGTACTGACAGAGTGACAGAAAATTCAGCCGAGCCTGGCTGTGGGATTTGAACCGCGGACCTCGGTGTGCAGCCAACGAGAAGTTGCCGTCTCTACGTTCAGAGCCATTAACCCGTCTTCCTAAAGCAGCACTAAAACAAGTGTATGCATTGGAAGCAATGTAGTTGTTGTGGACAAAAAATCCATCACTACAAAAACAAAAAAACTTTGCTGTGAAAAAGATCTGCCAATAGAACTTGAGTCGAACCTGGAGAGTTTCTAGTGTATAATTCGCATATGCTAATTTGCAATATGTTCGAAATATATACTACTTTCCAGAGAACGGCCCTTGTAAGCCATCATCCACACCAAATATGCCTGATGAGCCGCTTAACCAACGGCGAAACGCGTCGCATAGTGGTGAGTGTGTGATAGTGTCTATCTGGCTTTCCTTTTCACTGCAAATTTTAGATCATTAAGCTCGTCTCGAAAGAGAAAACAAACACATAAATCATAAAACATATGATCTTCGCCTTAATAAGGCAAAACTCAAAAAAAAAAAAAAAAAAAAAAAATTCAGCCGAGCCTGGCTGTGGGATTTGAACCGCGGACCTCGGTGTGCAGCCAACGAGAAGTTGCCGTCTCTACGTTCAGAGCCATTAACCCGTCTTCCTAAAGCAGCACTAAAACAAGTGTATGCATTGGAAGCAATGTAGTTGTTGTGGACAAAAAATCCATCACTACAAAAACAAAAAAACTTTGCTGTGAAAAAGATCTGCCAATAGAACTTGAGTCGAACCTGGAGAGTTTCTAGTGTATAATTCGCATATGCTAATTTGCAATATGTTCGAAATATATACTACTTTCCAGAGAACGGCCCTTGTAAGCCATCATCCACACCAAATATGCCTGATGAGCCGCTTAACCAACGGCGAAACGCGTCGCATAGTGGTGAGTGTGTGATAGTGTCTATCTGGCTTTCCTTTTCACTGCAAATTTTAGATCATTAAGCTCGTCTCGAAAGAGAAAACAAACACATAAATCATAAAACATATGATCTTCGCCTTAATAAGGCAAAACTCAAAAAAAAAAAAAAAAAAAAAAAAAAAAATTCAGCCGAGCCTGGCTGTGGGATTTGAACCGCGGACCTCGGTTTGCAGCCAACGAGAAGTTGCCGTCTCTACGTTCAGAGCCATTAACCCGTCTTCCTAAAGCAGCACTAAAACAAGTGTATGCATTGGAAGCAATGTAGTTGTTGTGGACAAAAAATCCATCACTACAAAAACAAAAAAACTTTGCTGTGAAAAAGATCTGCCAATAGAACTTGAGTCGAACCTGGAGAGTTTCTAGTGTATAATTCGCATATGCTAATTTGCAATATGTTCGAAATATATACTACTTTCCAGAGAACGGCCCTTGTAAGCCATCATCCACACCAAATATGCCTGATGAGCCGCTTAACCAACGGCGAAACGCGTCGCATAGTGGTGAGTGTGTGATAGTGTCTATCTGGCTTTCCTTTTCACTGCAAATTTTAGATCATTAAGCTCGTCTCGAAAGAGAAAACAAACACATAAATCATAAAACATATGATCTTCGCCTTAATAAGGCAAAACTCAAAAAAAAAAAAAAAAAAAGAAACTTTTTCTGTTTTATAAGCATTTTTAATTTGGTGATTTCCCTTGTTATGCTGGAGTTAATGTCAACGCCGAAAAAGTTGAAACAGATTGAACTTTTTCGGCGTCGAATTTCTTACGGCGTTAAGATTAACTGCTCTCATAAAATTTCATACGATTCAAATTTTTTGACATTTGACGCCGTCGACGACGTCGACATTAACTCCAGCATTAGCATTACAAAATCTTTCGAGTTAATTTTAATGTTAATGTTGCTTGAAAAAAACTATGCAAATAAATAAATAAACGGGAAAAAAATAACTCATGTATTTTTCATCAATATCAATATCCAGTATTTTCGAAAGCGGGACATTTTTGCTCTCGCTGGGGACAGCGGGACAGATAACCTCAAAGCGGGACTGTCCCGCCCAAAGCGGGACGTATGGTCACGTTACTAATGCACTCAATTTAGACTATAACGGATTAAGGTGGTGTTGTATAAAATGTCGTCACATAAGTGTAGAATGGTATAATTTCGCAAGGGATATTTCTTCTGATATAAGTGAAATAGGTAGAGATATCTGTCATTCTTGTCTCAAAATTTCTCGTTTTAATTCAATTTTTGAAAAATTTCGAATATTGGATGAGTTACTGTCTTCTCCACTCGTGTCTGAACCGAAGCGAAAACGGCATTCTAAGAAGTCATCGGCTAAGCCAGTGGTTTCAGATGCTCCAAACGCTTTAGTCAGCGTACCCCCGCCGGTTTCTACTAATTGCGATGTAGAAATTGGTGGGACGAATTCGTATGCTTTTGCTGTGTCCGAAGTATGTATGCCAAGCCCAACTGCCGTAGCAGATGTTGTCGCAGGTCTTACTAATCCTTCCTGTGCAGTGAGTATATCTACTCCAACTACTCCAAGTAGTGGTAAAACTTCCTACGAGCGAAACGAGTTTATAGACTCCCTCTCTTAAAAGAAAGGAAACCAGACAAACTTCCGCAAGGGTACCCTTACCGGCAACTACTTCAGCACAGACATTGCAATCTGGCAATAACCTTTCCGTAAATTTAAAAACCGGTATCTGACTTTGACTAAGCTAATTACTCTATTTCAAGGTCTAAGTACACGATAGAGTCTCCTAGATTGTTTAAAGACTACCTTGATAAAATTAAAAAAAGAAACTTTAAATCTAATTCAAAATCGTTTTATGAATTTGTAGATTTAAAAAGAAAGACTTCAACCAAACTTAATGTTTTAAAATTAAAAGATAAAGATTATGTTAATGATAGCGAGACCGCTCAATGCCTTGCAAGTTTATTTTCCTCAGTTTATTCAAATGGTGTTCGGGCGGGGTTGTCGACTATCACAAATCTTACCCAATTTACCTCCATAGTTGTAAAGGGATTTATTAACGGTATGCAAACTGGTACAATATATACAGATTTTAGTAAAGCGTTCGACCGTGTCAATCGCCAACTTTTCCTTTATAAATTAAATATAGGCTTAGGTAAAAAATTACTGTCGTGGGTAGCATCCTATTTAATAGATAGGACACAATTAGTTTTATTTGAGGGTTGTCAATCTAGCTCTTTTAAAATACCACCGGTTGTTCCTCGAGGAAGTCATCTTGGACCAGTCCTTTTTCTCTTATCTGTGCCGACTTCAATAAAATATTCCCAGTTACTGATGTATGCAGATGTTGTAAAGATATTCTTAACACACTAGTCCAGTGAAAAGTCAGTTTTATTGTAATATTACCTCAATAACTTCATGGAATTAAATTTGAAAAAAATTGAACATATGTGCTTTTCACGATCTATTCTTTATAAACTGTGTAAAATATTAACGGGAATATTTTAACACCCGTGGTATCCTTTGTTGATCTTGGCCTCCTAATAGATCCTAAATTATCTTTTAATAATCATATTATATCAATGGATAGTAAAGATAATGGTGTTTTAGGATTCATAAAACGGTGGGCTAAAGAATTCTCTGATCCGTATGTTACCAAACAATTATTTGTACAGTATTTTTTGCTTACCTGTACAATCAAAAATTGCACGACATCTTGTGCAGCAATGCCCAAAATGCAGGTAGCTTCATTGCATTTATCTGCACAATGAAGCAGGTATCTTTAATTTTACTTACGTGCACAAAAAGTGCAGTTATCTTTAATTTTCTATTCGTGCACAACAAAGCAGCAGCAGCATAACCATCTTTTAGTGTGGGAGAGGAAGCGAGAATATGTTTTTAATGCATGCTCTTTTCTTGTGTTGTTATTGTTTTTGCGAATAAAAAAACAAAAACGAAGTGGTAGTTTTTAGTGTCTTTTTTGAGTTTGCAAAAAATTTTCTTGTGCAGATAAATACAACTTTTGTAACCAAATTAAAAAAATTACCAAATTTTCGAGGCAGGAATGTCCAATGTGCAGCTATCGATTGGGCACTTAAATACAATTCAAATAAAGGGATTCAGAAAAAAATGGCATAAAAAGTTTTTTCGTCTGCAAAGGCCAATGCGCAGCTAATGTTGATGCAGGTAAATAGAACCACTGTATCACTTGTTCGGCCTATACTAGAATATGCTTATTATTTGTATATCAAGTATTATTTGTTTTTAAATATTGAGTTTCACCAAACTAATTACTCTATGGGTGAACCTATAAGTAGAATGTATCTAGACTTCAATTCTTTGTATGATGTCGTAGATTTGGGTACTAGTATTGACATAATAAAATCTAGAATAATTATGTATCTAAATGAGTAGCTATAGATTTTTTTTATCACCGGCTGAGGAAGTATTTTCTGTAGCTGGTATTTCAATGCCTACTAATTTTTCACCATGGTACGGATCATTGTGCGTACGCGATCCCTACGTAATGGGGAGGTCGCCCCCACGGTCGGTTGGGGTGTAAAGGAGTGGCGTTGGGAACGTTCGAAAAAAAAATATATATACTTTCGAGTCCCGAACGCTGTATAATCTTCACTTCAAGGAGATTAAAAGTAATTGTAAATCTAATTCTGAATCCTACGATTTTATTAATCTAAAAATATTAAATTTTAACAATAAAGTATTTGTTGCTCACGTTGATAAGGCTGAATGTTTCACATAATTTTTTGCTAAAACCTGTACATATACTTCTTGCCAAATCAATAATTCTTATCCCTATAAGTTGCCACAGAATGATAACTATTCATTTTCCATTGGCCGTTCCGCAAGGAAGTCACTTTGTTCCGGTTCATTTTCTTTTATTTATCAACGATTCACGTAATTCTATAAATTAGTCGAAATTGTTAATGTACGCAATGACCATTGTACCTGTTTGAGTACCAAAAATGAAAGTGTAAAAACGTTTGGGTTAATGGGTTCATTAGTTAACAGTTAATGGTTTAAATTATCCTTACAAATGAATTGAAAACATTAAATTTTTATAGCTTTGCAACTGTACCCAAATTTTTGCATTAAATACTGCATCAATGAAGCTGGCACAATATAACTTGTGTGAATTAACAATAAGCAAGTGTTTTTAAAAAGTGAACTTATTCAAAGCCTTATCAATGAATATAAATTATTACGTAAAAATGTGTTGTAAAAGAAACAACTTTTGTTCTTTATTTGGACTATTTGTGGATAGACGACAATAAAATAGACTAAATATTACAAATTGTTTTTACCTCCGAAAACCATTCCACCCTCTTTCTTAGACTGGACCAAGAACGAAAAACTTTGATTTACATCCGGCAAACTTCAATCCATTAATATTGTGGATTTTGTCTAGAAGTGTCGGACATATAACGTCAGAAGTCGGAAAAAATAATATAATGGTAGGTCAGTGCAGAATGCGAGCAGTTTCCAATGAAACCGTCACTCGGTGTCCGAATATTGCTCTGCGGTGAAGCGCTTGCTTGAGGTGAACGACACTTTGGTAGTTTTTAGTGCCAACCTTGCTTTCCAAAATACTCCCGACGCAATAGTCCAACGGATTTGTATCCGGAGATTTTGGTGGCCATTGTGCGCTGGAAATGAAGCGAGGAACCTCATTCTGTAACCATTCTTGGGTGGCGCGTGTTGAGAGCGATGGTGCTGAGTCCTGTTGGAATTTCCAAGGTCTGCGTCCAAAATGTTTGCGTGCCCAAGGCTTCAATACACCCTCCAGATTATTTTCGGGATAATATTCGGCATTTATTCTGATGCCACTGTCGATTAATACGAGTGGAGGGCGACCATCGGCTGTTATGGCGGCCCACCCCAACACCATGCCCGGCGCTTGAGTTCTGGTGGTGAACCGAAGTTGCACATTTTCAGCTGACCTCTTTGGTAAGAAAACACGATCAATTTGTTTTTTTCCAAACGGCTGGACAACGAATGTTTTCTCATCGGATAAAACCAAGTTCGGCAGTTCACCACTTTCGGCCAAGCGAAGCAACTCTTTAGCTCTTTTGAGTCTATTTTCTTTCTGTTGTGTAAGTTCGTGCACTTTTTGGAATTTAAATGGCTTTACTCCGACCTCATTTTTCAATATGTGCCGAATGGAGTATTGCGATATGTTCAGCTAACGAGCCATTTTTCGGCCACTGCGACGCGGGTTTCGATCAAGTCGCTTCTTTACTTTTCGAACCATTTCTGCAGATGTTGCTGTTTTCTTACCAGTATCACGGTAACGAGCGATGGAACGGGACACAAAAGAGTTATTCACATTTAAATGCTGCAGTGCTCTAACGATAGCCACTTGGGGAAACAAACAAAATTATCATGTTTACTTGCCAAAGAGGCCAGCTGAAAATGTGCACATTCGGTTGGCCAACAGAAGTCAGGCGCCGGACATGATGATGGTGTGGGCCGCCATAACAGCCGACGGTTGCTCTCGCATTAATCGACCGTGGCATCAGAATAAATACCGAATATTATAGCGACAATATTCTGGAGGGTGTATTAAAGCCTTGTGCACGTAAACATTTTGGCCGCAGACTTTGGACATTCCAACAGGACTCAGAACCATCGCACTCAGCACGCGCCACACAGTAATGGTTACAAAAGGAGGTTCCTCACTTAATTTACAGCGCACCATGGCCACCAAAATCTCAGTATACAAATCCGTTGAACTATTGTATCTGGAGTATTTTGGAAAGCAAGGTTGGCACTAAAAATACCAAGGTATCGATCACCTTAGTTTTGATAAAAGCCTCTTCGTTACGTAAAAAATGCTGAATTAAAATTTTTATGATATAAGGAAAAATTGTATAACTTTTTGATTGGCACAAAATTATTCAAAAAACAATTATTTACAAACATAATTTTGATTCGCTCGCAAAAATGTTTGAGTATGTCTGAAAATAACTACCCCCAAAAAGATATTGTACCTATTCTACTTTTTAATTCATTTGTTACCTCTCTGATGTTTTGAGAGTCTTGCGCATCTTTACCCACCCATACCTTTGTTCTAATAGCGCGGAAAAAGTTATTATAGGACCCCATAACTTCATTCGACCTAGTATGAAAACACTATATTTATATTTACCAATACATATTAATTCTGCCTAATATTTATTCAAAGCATTTTATAGATTCATAATAAAAAGTGGAAATTGAAAATGTTTATATTAACTTATAGTAACTAGAAAAATGTCTTAAATATTGAAAAAAAATACATATATTAAAATTACAATTACACTATTAGAATTTTTATAGATATGTAGGAATATGATGGTAACAAGAAACTATGTTATTCTACATAATTTTTCTTAGGTAATTTAGAATTCTTCGTTTGAAACAATAGTTAACTAAAAAAAATCCACATTATGATTCCTATGGCTATGTCGGTTCAGCAATCAAGTCGAATAAGAAAATGCAAAGGTATTATTGCTGCTGTTTGGGGTCGTTTTTGAGACACTAATTCTTCAGAAGAAGGAATTTTTATATGGCATCACTTGCAATAATTACATGTGTTATTTACTTACTAATCAATTAATCGTGGCACCAGTCCATGTTATACCCCTGATACTTTATTAAAATTTGTTGGAATATGGTTCCAAAATTATCTCACGTGAGGATGAAGGAATTCGATGCAATTAAGATGACGTTTTCTATTTTCTGTCACCCTCGGTATCCTCTGATGCTACGACGAATATAGTAGTTTTTTTTTGTTGCAAAATGGTCAGGCTTAATCCCTTTATTGTTGTTTTTATAAAAACAACGTTTGTTTATTGTTGAGAACGATAGTATTCCCTGTCTTACCCTTCTGGTAAACATTACCATCGTTTATAAAACGTTGTATTTATAAAAACAACAATAAAGGGATTAAGCCTGACCATTTTGCAACAACATAAGTTTAATGTAATTAAAAAAAAATTTTGAATTGCGTAATGGAAATCAGTAATGTGTTTTGCCCAGTTTAAGCTCAATTGATTTCTTAAAACATAGTAATGCTGACCAAATTTTTCCTTGATTCTGGAATTGATGAAAAGAGGAGAAAGTTTTGCGTTGAAGGATTTTTCGGAATTAATATGGGCGAAGTTCCTTCTGAAGTCTTCTTGACCTATACTAAAAGTAATTGGTCTTGTCCTCAAATTATATTGAGCCTGATTTTGGTGGTAAACATCAGAAATATGCTTTCTAATTTTTGACCTTAATAACTTTATAGTGCCATCTCGGGGAAGAATGTTGCATGGTTCGTCCAACATTTACAACTTTCGGAGGAGCTGATATGAGGTCCCGTTTGTGACAATATCGAAACCGAACAACACATAATATGGGGAATATTTCGTTGCCTGGTGTACAGAGTTTCTCAAAACACAACTAATCGAGCTAAGATTATCGTCCCACAGTCGATGAACCTCTTTAAAAAGTGACCTAATACCCGCTAAAATCGAACGATTGACACGTTCAGATGCGTTTGATTGGGCTGAGTATTTAGCAGTATATATATGGGAGATGCCTAAACTCGTGAGAAATGTATAGAATTTAATGCACTTAAATTGCCAGCCATTGTCACTAATTAATATTTCTGGCACTCCGTACAGGTGCAATATTTGGGTCAATAAAAATTCTTGAATTGCAGAGAAGGTAAATTTTCTTAGTGGGCAAAGCGAAAACTTATCTAAAACGTCTCCAATCGTGTCTGGCCAAAAGAAACTTCTCCTAATAAGGTCTAAGGTTTTAACATACATCCATGGCAAGCTGTGAGACCGTTGTGAAATCTGATTATTAGATTTTTTTCGCATATTCAAAGGTATCCACAGCTTCCACGTTTAATAATCTTGATCTGCATCACCGTTATAGTGCTCAGTCCGAATATATAAAAAGTTGTCAATAATTTGGTTGGTTGGGACAGAGCGTCAGGCACTATGTTGTCTTTTCCTTTACGTTGACTGAAGGTGAATTTGAAGCCATCTCGCAAATCTACCGATAAGATCTTGTTATTTCATTAACCAGACCAAGCTAGAATGATCGGTTATGATTTCAAAGGGCTGAAATTCAACATAGCACCTAAACTTCTTTAGCGCCTCTATGGGTGTTGAAGTCAAAAGCTTCTTGATGGCATTAAATGCTTCATCAGCTTCTTTTGTCCAAGAGAAGTTTTTTTTTGTTGAAAGAATCTCAATAATAGGATAGACTCTAGAAGAAAATTTCTCTATAAAGCGTTTATAGCATACAGAAAGACCTTAAAAAGACATTAAGATTCTTTGGAATTGGCCAGGAAAGAATACAGTCTACCTTATCCGGATCGGTCTTTAGACCTCCATGTCCTATAATATACCCTAAATATTTTGTTTCAGTCACGCAGAAGTGTGTTTTATTAACTTTAATGGTCAAATTTGCCTTCCTAAGTTGTTCGGTGATTCTCATTAGGATCATGATATGGGATAGAAAATCTTTAATAATCAGGTCATCGAGATGACCAAAAACGCATATTTTTAAGTCTGCAGGTATTAATTCATCCATCAGTCGACTCATGGTCTGAGGAGCGTTACACAGTGCGAATGGTATGACCACAAACTGGTACAGTGGTCTACCAGGGTCTGTGAACGCTGTCAGAGGTTTTGCTCGGTCTGTTACGCCGATTTGCCAGAAGACGTTTTTCAAATCAATCTTGGATATCAAATTGGCCTTGGGCAATCGGGCAAATATCCCATCAATTTTAGGAAGGGAGTGGCATCCTTTATAGTGACCGAATTTATTTTTCGTGCATCCAGATACAGAGGACTTTATTGGGCTTGAGTACTAGCTTCATCGGACTACTCCAAGGAGAAGCGGAAGGTTCTATTACTCCTAAATCTAACATTCCTGCGATCTCTTTATAAATAATGTCTTCTACATCCGGGGAAACAGGATAAATCTGTTGCTTGACTTGGCACCACCTACGTCAATGTCATGCTTAATCAAGCTGGTTCTATCTAGTCCTTGTTTCTCGGAGTTGTTAAATAATGCTTTGAAAGTTTCCAGTTGCTGAAGTTGGGTAGTAAAAGGGTATTGGCTTGGATTTGATCTTTCAGATTCTATATTTTCAAAATCGTACGACATTTCGGACTTGAAATCGGACAGGGAGAAAGTTGGAATTTCTTCCAAAAATCTACTCCTAGTATGAGGACGCTGACTAAGTGATGGAACGATTAATATACGCAGATTTTCTGTATGATTGCGGAAGTATGAGTATATCTACTCCAACTACTCCAGGTAGTGGTAAAACTTCCTACGCAGATTTTCTGTATGATTGCGGAAGTATGAGTATATCTACTCCAACTACTCCAGGTAGTGGTAAAACTTCCTACGAGCGAAACGAGTTTATAGACTCCCTCTCTTAAAAGAAAGGAAACCAGACAAACTTCCGTAAGGGTACCCTTACCGGCAACTACTTCAGCACAGACATTGCAATCTGGCAATAACCTTTCCGTAAATTTAAAAACCGGTATCTGACTTTGACTAAGCTAATTACTCTATTTCAAGGTCTAAGTACACGATAGAGTCTCCTAGATTGTTTAAAGGCTACCTTGATAAAATTAAAAAAAGAAACTTTAAATCTAATTCAAAATCGTTTTATGAATTTGTAGATTTAAAAAGAAAGACTTCAACCAAACCTAATGTTTTAAAATTAAAAGATAAAGATTATGTTAATGATAGCGAGACCGCTCAATGCCTTGCAAGTTTATTTTCCTCAGTTTATTCAAATGGTGTTCGGGCGGGGTTGTCGACTATCACAAATCTTACCCAATTTACCTCCATAGTTGTAAAGGGATTTATTAACGGTATGCAAACTGGTACAATATATACAGATTTTAGTAAAGCGTTCGACCGTGTCAATCGCCAACTTTTCCTTTATAAATTAAATATAGGCTTAGGTAAAAAATTACTGTCGTGGGTAGCATCCTATTTAATAGATAGGACACAATTAGATTTATTTGAGGGTTGTCAATCTAGCTCTTTTAAAATACCACCGGGTGTTCCTCGAGGAAGTCATCTTGGACCAGTCCTTTTTCTCTTATATGTGCCGACTTCAATAAATATTCCCAGTTACTGATGTATGCAGATGTTGTAAAGATATTCTTAACACACTAGTCCAGTGAAAAGTCAGTTTTATTGTAATATTACCTCAATAACTTCATGGAATTAAATTTGAAAAAAATTGAACATATGTGCTTTTCACGATCTATTCTTTATAAACTGTGTAAAATATTAACGGGAATATTTTAACACCCGTGGTATCCTTTGTTGATCTTGGCCTCCTAATAGATCCTAAATTATCTTTTAATAATCATATTATATCAATGGATAGTAAAGATAATGGTGTTTTAGGATTCATAAAACGGTGGGCTAAAGAATTCTCTGATCCGTATGTTACCAAACAATTATTTGTACAGTATTTTTTGCTTACCTGTACAATCAAAAATTGCACGACATCTTGTGCAGCAATGCCCAAAATGCAGGTAGCTTCATTGCATTTATCTGCACAATGAAGCAGGTATCTTTAATTTTACTTACGTGCACAAAAAGTGCAGTTATCTTTAATTTTCTATTCGTGCACAACAAAGCAGCAGCAACATAACCATCTTTTAGTGTGGGAGAGGAAGCGAGAATATGTTTTTAATGCATGCTCTTTTCTTGTGTTGTTATTGTTTTTGCGAATAAAAAAACAAAAACGAAGTGGTAGTTTTTAGTGTCTTTTTTGAGTTTGCAAAAAATTTTCTTGTGCAGATAAATACAACTTTTGTAACCAAATTAAAAAAATTACCAAACTTTCGAGGCAGGAATGTCCAATGTGCAGCTATCGATTGGGCACTTAAATACAATTCAAATAAAGGGATTCAAAAAAAAATGGCATAAAAAAGTTTTTTCGTCTGCAAAGGCCAATGCGCAGCTAATGTTGATGCAGGTAAATAGAAACCACTGTATCACTTGTTCGGCCTATACTAGAATATGCTTATTATTTGTATATCAAGTATTATTTTTTTTTAAATATTGAGTTTCACCAAACTAATTACTCTATGGTGAACCTATAAGTAGAATGTATCTAGACTTCAATTCTTTGTATGATGTCGTAGATTTGGGTACTAGTATTGACATAATAAAATCTAGAATAATTATGTATCTAAATGAGTAGCTATAGATTTTTTTATCACCGGCTGAGGAAGTATTTTCTGTAGCTGGTATTTCAATGCCTACTAATTTTTCACCATGGTACGGATCATTGTGCGTACGCGATCCCTACGTAATGGGGAGGTCGCCCCCACGGTCGGTTGGGGTGTAAAGGAGTGGCGTTGGGAACGTTCGAAAAAAAAATATATATACTTTCGAGTCCCGAACGCTGTATAATCTTCACTTCAAGAAGATTAAAAGTAATTGTAAATCTAATTCTGAATCCTACGATTTTATTAATCTAAAAATATTAAATTTTAACAATAAAGTATTTGTTGCTCACGTTGATAAGGCTGAATGTTTCACATAATTTTTTGCTAAAACCTGTACATATACTTCTTGCCAAATCAATAATTCTTATCCCTATAAGTTGCCACAGAATGATAACTATTCATTTTCCATTGGCCGTTCCGCAAGGAAGTCACTTTGTTCCGGTTCATTTTCTTTTATTTATCAACGATTCACGTAATTCTATAAATTAGTCGAAATTGTTAATGTACGCAATGACCATTGTACCTGTTTGAGTACCAAAAATGAAAGTGTAAAAACGTTTGGGTTAATGGGTTCATTAGTTAACAGTTAATGGTTTAAATTATCCTTACAAATGAATTGAAAACATTAAATTTTTATAGCTTTGCAACTGTACCCAAATTTTTGCATTAAATACTGCATCAATGAAGCTGGCACAATATAACTTGTGTGAATTAACAATAAGCAAGTGTTTTTAAAAAGTGAACTTATTCAAAGCCTTATCAATGAATATAAATTATTACGTAAAAATGTGTTGTAAAAGAAACAACTTTTGTTCTTTATTTGGACTATTTGTGGATAGACGACAATAAAATAGACTAAATATTACAAATTGTTTTTACCTCCGAAAACCATTCCACCCTCTTTCTTAGACTGGACCAAGAACGAAAAACTTTGATTTACATCCGGCAAACTTCAATCCATTAATATTGTGGATTTTGTCTAGAAGTGTCGGACATATAACGTCAGAAGTCGGAAAAAATAATATAATGGTAGGTCAGTGCAGAATGCGAGCAGTTTCCAATGAAACCGTCACTCGGTGTCCGAATATTGCTCTGCGGTGAAGCGCTTGCTTGAGGTGAACGACACTTTGGTAGTTTTTAGTGCCAACCTTGCTTTCCAAAATACTCCCGACGCAATAGTCCAACGGATTGGTATCCGGAGATTTTGGTGGCCATTGTGCGCTGGAAATGAAGCGAGGAACCTCATTCTGTAACCATTCTTGGGTGGCGCGTGTTGAGAGCGATGGTGCTGAGTCCTGTTGGAATTTCCAAGGTCTGCGTCCAAAATGTTTGCGTGCCCAAGGCTTCAATACACCCTCCAGATTATTTCGGGATAATATTCGGCATTTATTCTGATGCCACTGTCGATTAATACGAGTGGAGGGCGACCATCGGCTGTTATGGCGGCCCACACCAACACCATGCCCGGCGCTTGAGTTCTGGTGGTGAACCGAAGTTGCACATTTTCAGCTGACCTCTTTGGTAAGAAAACACGATCAATTTGTTTTTTTCCAAACGGCTGGACAACGAATGTTTTCTCATCGGATAAAACCAAGTTCGGCAGTTCACCACTTTCGGCCAAGCGAAGCAACTCTTTAGCTCTTTTGAGTCTATTTTCTTTCTGTTGTGTAAGTTCGTGCACTTTTTGGAATTTAAATGGCTTTACTCCGACCTCATTTTCAATATGTGCCGAATGGAGTATTGCGATATGTTCAGCTAACGAGCCATTTTTCGGCCACTGCGGCCGGACACTTACTTTTCGAACCATTTCTGCAGATGTTGCTGTTTTCTTACCAGTATCACGGTAACGAGCGATGGAACGGGACACAAAAGAGTTATTCACATTTAAATGCTGCAGTGCTCTAACGATAGCCACTTGGGGAAACAAACAAAATTATCATGTTTACTTGCCAAAGAGGCCAGCTGAAAATGTGCACATTCGGTTGGCCAACAGAAGTCAGGCGCCGGACATGATGATGGTGTGGGCCGCCATAACAGCCGACGGTTGCTCTCGCATTAATCGACCGTGGCATCAGAATAAATACCGAATATAATAGCGACAATATTCTGGAGGTGTATTAAAGCCTTGTGCACGTAAACATTTTGGCCGCAGACTTTGGACATTCCAACAGGACTCAGAACCATCGCACTCAGCACGCGCCACACAGTAATGGTTACAAAAGGAGGTTCCTCACTTAATTTACAGCGCACCATGGCCACCAAAATCTCAGTATACAAATCCGTTGAACTATTGTATCTGGAGTATTTTGGAAAGCAAGGTTGGCACTAAAAAATACCAAGGTATCGATCACCTTAGTTTTGATAAAAGCCTCTTCGTTACGTAAAAAATGCTGAATTAAAATTTTTATGATATAAGGAAAAATTGTATAACTTTTTGATTGGCACAAAATTATTCAAAAAACAATTATTTACAAACATAATTTTGATTCGCTCGCAAAAATGTTTGAGTATGTCTGAAAATAACTACCCCCAAAAAGATATTGTACCTATTCTACTTTTTAATTCATTTGTTACCTCTCTGATGTTTTGAGAGTCTTGCGCATCTTTACCCACCCATACCTTTGTTCTAATAGCGCGGAAAAAGTTATTATAGGACCCCATAACTTCATTCGACCTAGTATGAAAACACTATATTTATATTTACCAATACATATTAATTCTGCCTAATATTTATTCAAAGCATTTTATAGATTCATAATAAAAAGTGGAAATTGAAAATGTTTATATTAACTTATAGTAACTAGAAAAATGTCTTAAATATTGAAAAAAAAAATACATATATTAAAATTACAATTACACTATTAGAATTTTATACATATGTAGGAATATGATGGTAACAAGAAACTATGTTATTCTACATAATTTTTCTTAGGTAATTTAGAATTCTTCGTTTGAAACAATAGTTAACTAAAAAAATCCACATTATGATTCCTATGGCTATGTCGGTTCAGCAATCAAGTCGAATAAGAAAATGCAAAGGTATTATTGCTGCTGTTTGGGGTCGTTTTGAGACACTAATTCTTCAGAAGAAGGATTTTTTATATGACATCACTTGCAATAATTACATGTGTTATTTACTTACTAATCAATTAATCGTGGCACCAGTCCATGTTATATCCCTGATACTTTATTAAAATTTGTTGGAATATGGTTCCAAAATTATCTCACGTGAGGATGAAGGAATTCGATGCAATTAAGATGACGTTTTCTATTTTCTGTCACCCTCGGTATCCTCTGATGCTACGAAGAATATAGTAGTTTTTTTTGTTGCAAAATGGTCAGCTTAATCCCTTTATTGTTGTTTTATAAAAACAACGTTGTTTATTGTTGAGAACGATAGTATTCCCTGTCTTACCCTTCTGGTAAACATTACCATCGTTTATAAAACGTTGTATTTATAAAAACAACAATAAAGGGATTACGCCTGACCATTTTGCAACAACATAAGTTTAATGTAATTAAAAAAAAAAAATTTGAATTGCGTAATGGAAATCAGTAATGTGTTTTGCCCAGTTTAAGCTCAATTGATTTCTTAAAACATAGTAATGCTGACCAAGTTTTTCCTTGATTCTGGAATTGATGAAAGAGGAGAAAGTTTTGCGTTGAAGGATTTTTCGGAATTAATATGGGCGAAGTTCCTTCTGTAGTCTTCTTGACCTATACTAAAGTAATTGGTCTTGTCCTCAAATTATATTGAGCCTGATTTGGTGGTAAACATCAGAAATATGCTTTCTAATTTTTGACCTTAATACCTTTATAGTGCCATCTCGGGGAAGAATGTTGCATGGTTCGTCCAACATTTACAACTTCGGAGGAGCTGATATGAGGTCCCGTTTGTGACAATATCGAAACCGAACAACACATAATATGGGGAATATTTCGTTGCCTGGTGTACAGAGTTTCTCAAAACACAACTAATCGAGCTAAGATTATCGTCCCACAGTCGATGAACCTCTTAAAAAAGTGACCTAATACCCGCTAAAATCGAACGATTGACACGTTCAGATGCGTTTGATTGGGCTGAGTATTTAGCAGTATATATATGGGAGATGCCTAAACTCGTGAGAAATGTATAGAATTTAATGCACTTAAATTGCCAGCCATTGTCACTAATTAATATTTCTGGCACTCCGTACAGGTGCAATATTTGGGTCAATAAAAATTCTTGAATTGCAGAGAAGGTAAATTTTCTTAGTGGGCAAAGCGAAAACTTATCTAAAACGTCTCCAATCGTGTCTGGCCAAAAGAAACTTCTCCTAATAAGGTCTAAGGTTTACATACATCCATGGCAAGCTGTGAGACCGTTGTGAAATCTGATTATTAGATTTTTTTCGCATATTCAAAGGTATCCACAGCTTCCACGTTTAATAATCTTGATCTGCATCACCGTTATAGTGCTCAGTCCGAATATATAAAAAGTTGTCAATAATTTGGTTGGTTGGGACAGAGCGTCAGGCACTATGTTGTCTTTTCCTTTACGTTGACTGAAGGTGAATTTGAAGCCATCTCGCAAATCTACCGATAAGATCTTGTTATTTCATTAACCAGACCAAGCTAGAATGATCGGTTATGATTTCAAAGGGCTGAAATTCAACATAGCACCTAAACTTCTTTAGCGCCTCTATGGGTGTTGAAGTCAAAAGCTTTTGATGGCATTAAATGCTTCATCAGCTTCTTTGTCCAAGAGAAGTTTTTTTTGTTGAAAGAATCTCAATAATAGGATAGACTCTAGAAGAAAATTTCTCTATAAAGCGTTTATAGCATACAGAAAGACCTTAAAAAGACATTAAGATTCTTTGGAATTGGCCAGGAAAGAATACAGTCTACCTTATCCTGATCGGTCTTTAGACCTCCATGTCCTATAATATACCCTAAAATATTTTGTTTCAGTCACGCAGAAAGTGGGTTTTATTAACTTTAATGGTCAAATTTGCCTTCCTAAGTTGTTCGGTGATTCTCATTAGGATCATGATATGGGATAGAAATCTTTAATAATCAGGTCATCGAGATGACCAAAAACGCATATTTTTAAGTCTGCAGGTATTAATTCATCCATCAGTCGACTCATGGTCTGAGGAGCGTTACACAGTGCGAATGGTATGACCACAACTGGTACAGTGGTCTACCAGGGTCTGTGAACGCTGTCAGAGGTTTTGCTCGGTCTGTTACGCCGATTTGCCAGAAGACGTTTTTCAAATCAATCTTGGATATCAAATTGGCTTGGGCAATCGGGCAAATATCCCATCAATTTTAGGAAGGGAGTGGGCATCCTTTATAGTGACCGAATTTATTTTTCGTGCATCCAGATACAGAGGACTTTATTGGGCTTGAGTACTAGCTTCATCGGACTACTCCAAGGAGAAGCGGAAGGTTCTATTACTCCTAAATCTAACATTCTGCGATCTCTTATAAATAATGTCTTCTACTGCCGGGGAAACAGGATAAATCTGTTGCTTGACTTGGCACCACCTACGTCAATGTCATGCTTAATCAAGCTGGTTCTATCTAGTCCTTGTTTCTCGGAGTTGTTAAATAATGCTTTGAAAGTTTCCAGTTGCTGAAGTTGGGTAGTAAAAGGGTATTGGCTTGGATTTGATCTTTCAGATTCTATATTTTCAAAATCGTACGACATTTCGGACTTGAAATCGGACAGGGAGAAAGTTGGAATTTCTTCCAAAAATCTACTCCTAGTATGAGACGCTGACTAAGTGATGGAACGATTAATATACGCAGATTTTCTGTATGATTGCGGAAGGAAACATTAATGTCATGAACCCAGTGACCTTTTGCCGTTTTCCATCGACGGTTCGACGTTAGACTTGAAGTCGTGAAATTCTGTTAGGTATGAAAAATCATCTGCGCTAATTCTGCATCTGACGTTTGCGCCAGTGTCTACAAGTCGAGTTCTTTAAAATGTAAAAAAGGAAACCTTTGCGTAAAGCCTTTGATCTGTGGACCATGGACAATATGGAAGATGATGTATTTGGAAATATTTTTTCTCTTTGGATCGTTTTGGCTTTCTACTTTTTTCCAAAATAATATCTGCTTTTAAAAATTTCATCTCTTTTTCTAATCTGACCATCTTAGATGGTAAGGACGAGTGGATGATAATATATCTGGCAGGGTTTTGAAAGCTAAAATTTCCGTCGTCAAAATTATTACTGAGTTTCATCTAATATTTATATTATTAAAGTCTGGATTGTTATTTTCGATATTAGACTGGTTCTGATG
>NW_026712410.1:2227771-2296698 GCF_030504385.1 Musca domestica | reverse complement strand
AGAGACCCGCGGACACAGTCTTCAAAGCAAATATAAGGGACCTCAAATCGATTATTCGCGCTGACACTGAAATTCAATAGCTAGCGAACAACAACAAACAAAATTCAAAATAAAAATGTTTTATAGCAAAAACAGATTTTTTTGTTTTCGATATATATATGTATATTATATTTATAAAATAATATTTAATTACAAAGGCGAAAAATAAGGAACACATTGTCGAAACGCAATTAAATTTAATTAAATTTTGTTATTTTTGAAACTGCAATTTACACCCAATGGTCCAGCGCGTTGCAAACACCGTCGGTTCTTATTAAATAATACTTCTTGATTGGACCAATATTTGCGTCGCAAAATGAAAGAAGATAAATAAAAACAAAGGTTATTAGAATTTTAATCAAATTAGTCGTGGGACTGTGTATTTTATTTATATAATTATTCGTGAAACAATTATATTTACCTTTTTACAGGATGTAGGGGTTTTGATGCTTTCTGACCATGAACCAATGAACGAATTATAAAAAGAAGTGTTGTAAAGCTGTGTTTAAAAAGCCACTCGTAACATCTTGTCCGTCTGTCTGTCGTTGAAATCACGATACAGCCCACATCATTTGACGTAGAGCACAAAATTTATGTTTATTCGTGACAAAAAAATGTGTCAAAATCATCAAAATACCGAATATCGGGAGAGGTACTGTTATGTGGGGACTATACCAAAACGTAGACCTATACATACAATGTTTCGCCACACGAACTAGGACCTATTATGCACCTACAAATACCAATTTTTAGACAAATCAGTGAAAAATGTGGCGAAAACTCTTCAAAATACCGAATATCGGGAGGGTACTGTTATATGGGGCTTATACCAAAACGTGGACCCATGCATGCAATGTTTCGCAACCGAAGCTGGAACCCATTATGACCACAATACCAATTTTTAGACAAATCGGTGAAACAATGTGGCAAAAACAATCAAACTACCGAATATCGGGAGGGTAACTTTATATGGGGGCTATACCAAAGAGTGGACTTATACATGCAATGTCTCGCCACGAACTGGGACCCGTTAACCAATTACGCCGGCTCCCTTATTAGTGGGAGAAAAATGTTGAAACTTAGTGGAGGATGCCATATTGTCACTCATATTCCGCGCACAAAATTCAGCCCCCTATCTCTACCTCTTGCTCGTGCAGGGGGTGGTGCTTTTTCGCACCCGTCGGTGTTACTGAGTACAATTTTAGTACTAGAAAATGTTTTAATAAATTAATAGCATTGTAAAGGAAAATACATGACTTTGGTTGGAATTTTAATAAAATTTCTCAAAAATTAGATGAATATATTAAAAAATAGGGAAGTAATACATGTTCTAAAGGTTGCATGTTATCATACCCTTCACCTTAGAAAGGAGGATATATTAACTTTGTCATTCCGTTTGTAACATCCCTAAATATTCCTCGAAGACCTCATAAAGTATATATATTCATAATCAGCATAAAAGTCGATTTAAGGATGTCCGTCTGTCAATCTCTCAATTTAAATCAAGATACAGCCCCATTATTTGACGTAGAGCGTCAAAATTAAGCAGAAACAATTTGTATTGTGTCTAGGATGGTGGTATTGAAATGATATATATCCGTCATCGTTTTTGTATAGTCTCCATATAAAGGTTCCCGCCGATATTCGGTATTTTGATGATTTTAGCCACACTTTTCGATGGAATTGTCTGAAATTCAACACAAGGAGTTCCTTGTGTGTACTTTAACCTCTGAAAGAGAATTGTCTTATAGGTACACAATATCGTATATGGCCGCATATATCAGCACCTTCCGATATTCGGTATTTTTAATTTTTTGAAAATTTCCTAAATCGTTCAAAAAAGTGGAGGGTATTCAAAGTTCGGTCCGGCCAAACTTACTGCTTTTTCACTTGTTCCAATTATGAATATTGGAGAGAATTTGTTTGAGAATATAGCGACGATAATGGGGTTTGACGTGCCTTTTGCACCATATTTATTTATCATTATACTATACTTTTTATTATTTTAGTTAAACAGCTTATTTTAACAAATTTACAATATAAGGATTCGAATATACGTGCCGGATGTTGATACGTCTGAAGATCGATAACACGATACTAAACGACCCAATTTTATTTATGTCTCTTTTTCGCTTTTCTGCAACGTCAGTCTTATGACTAAGAGAGTAATGTCATTTGATACAAAGAAAATATTTTACCTTATAAAGAGAAAAAGAATCATTCAATTGGAAATCTATGGAAATTGTAATAAACAGATCTGATTTGAATATAGCTCCCATACATAGTGTCGTCCGATTTCATAAGTATTGTGCACCAAATGCGTAATATCAGCCCGAATCAAATCAATTTAAGTACACGCAGCCAGGTTCAGTCTAGAAGTATATCTGGTAATCGGTAATCTCTTATATATATTTTCATCCGATTAAAATTTTATTGTGCGCGACATGTTTAATATGTATCCAATATTTCGGCACATCCGAGCGAATTCAATCCTGAAGGAAGTACTTCTAATTTGGTGAAACTCGGTATAGATTAGTTATAGCTCTCGTATATATGATTCATGCGATTTGGGGTTTAAGTTCCTCACATTCGTAATATGCCCAAATATAATTCAAAAACATTTCTTACAAACTTCATCGAGATCGGTTCAGATTTGAATATAGCTTCCATATATATCTTCATACAATTTCATGTTTATGTGCACCAAATATGTAATTTCAGGCCAAGTTGGATGGATTTTGGCACATTGGCACTGAATTTATCCTGGAGCAAATACGACACTTGTTGAAACTCTGTTCTTATATATATATATATATATATATATATATATATATATATATATATATATATATATATATATATATATATATATATATATATACTAGCTGGCCCGGTCCGCGTTGCCGGCCCGTACTTTTAGTCTTTAAAGCATAATAAATCACAGATCTGACTTATGTAGGCGGCACAATTTTGATTATAAGTAATGACGCCATTATAATTACTCCAATTTTGATTATAAGTAATGACTTGATTATGAGTAATGACTCTATGACTAAATATAAATTAATATTCATGGCAAAAATTATAATTACCGTC
The DNA here is from genome assembly GCF_030504385.1 of Musca domestica. Lineage (NCBI taxonomy): Eukaryota > Metazoa > Arthropoda > Insecta > Diptera > Muscidae > Musca > Musca domestica. The sequence goes on along the minus strand of NW_026712410.1, from coordinate 2,293,563 downwards.
GGTTTTAGATATTTTAAAGAGCCTGATCTTATTTTTCATCTATAGGCTTTAATTTGAGTGTTAAATACCTATATGATAAAGAACATCTATAATAGCCCCATGTGAAAATTCAGCTCAATTTTTGATATTGTAAAAAGCATTCAAATAAGCTATAATTTGAAATTTGTATTTCCAACGTTTAAAATCCCGTACTGCGTGGTATTCAGTTTTGTCCACCTCATACTTGAAGGCAGAATGTAGTCAGAATAGCCAAAAAAATACTCTTTTGCTCCGATTACCGTATGATGGACATTAATTGTTTGTCATTTAAATTTTGCGGTGGAGATCCAATAAAGTTCCTTTATAATTTCGTATTTTTTTTTCATGTTTCTGCCACAATTTCCGGCTGAATGAGTCCCAGATTGACATTTCGGAGTTTATTTCATATAGACGTACATCCCAAATCTACGTTCCCAACCAATATTCTCTTGGGGGTTACAAATTCAATAGAATACCAAATTTTCTTTTCTGACCACACATTGGTTGGGAAAGTGGACTTGGGTGTATACTAATGTGGGGACTATACTTAAATAAATTCATAAGATGATTTTCCACTCCGGGGTTTTTTACCCCAGGTAGTCTCAAGACTAAGATGCGCGCTTTTCCGAAAAATAAAATTTATAAGTAGAGGTTTTCTTCCCCCTTAGAAACAAAGATGTCAAATAAGGGCCAAAAAATGAAAAAGTGAGCAAGACCACGAAAATACCTTAAATCATATGATGGTGATACCAAAACGTGATAATTTTTTGCAAAGATGGTTTCTTCTTAAATTATCAACATAAGCTAAAATTAGTACGAAAAATATGGTTAAAATGTAGAATATACTTGAAATCGGGTTGTTCCGTTATCAGGGGTTATGATCCATATCATGACCTGGCAAAGCGATTAAAGGTATCTTGAATGTTTAGGTAGAATTTCTATTTTGCGTTCTTTATAGTCGGCGTTTGACTGATTGCAGTCCCAATGTATTTTGCATTTTGTGTTCTCATTTGACAATTTATTGAAAGAAGTAGGTCCACTTTTTGAAATTAGCCCCATAACGCTTCTTTGGTCATTTTTGTTTGTTTAAATGTGTTCGCATCTTCCAGCTGAAGCACGATGTAGGTCCTGGAGTAGAAAGCATTTAACATCGTATTGCGCCCTCATTTCATTTTTAATACTATTCATTCAGAATTCAAACCAATAAAAAATGTACACTTCAATATAGAAAAAAGAAAAAGAATCTTCAACTGGTTCGCTGATTTTTTTTTTGCGGCAAATTTTTAAAGGTCCTTACGAAATTTGTCGGTAGAATGTACTATTATTTTGAAATTAGATTCCATTGAAAAATTGTCGATTTTTCTCGATTTTAGAATTTTCATATAAAGCGACAACGAATAAAATCTATAAATAACAGTTTTATCCGTTGTGGCTTTATACTACCCAAAAAAAACCTACACATCATATTAGAATTAAAAAAAAACACTACAAATGTACATTCGAAAATAGTAAGTCAAAATGGAAAAAAATATGCAATATAAAACATTACTATTGTACATTTTAAAAGTCGAAATGAAAATGTTCAAATTTCACATTTTTACGCGATTTTTTTGGATTTTATTCTTTTCTGCCAAGAGGCAATTCCGAATTTGTCTTAATCGTTAAAATCAGACCGGCGGTCTTTATGTTATAAGAGTAGTAACTAACACAACTTTCTTTTACATATAGAGAGATAGATTTAAAAGTAGGCGCGTTCCTCAGCCCCTAAATATATACTTAGGGTTGGATGGAAAGCCAACAGCATCTCGTGTAATAATTCTGAAACCGATATCTTCACTATTTTGGCAAATATAAAGATTTTAGATAAATCGAAATAGTGGGCGTAAAAGCAGGTGTGGTCAATATTTTTTTCTTTAAAAACCTAACTCGGGGTATGACAAACGTTTGTACAAAAAATTATGCAAATCGGTCCAGCCGTTTTCAACTGATTCCGTTACCAACAAACAACAATTGATTTTTATATATATAGATTTGTGTCTAGGATGGTTGGTATTGAAAATGAGATATATCGGTTCACGTTTTGGTTTAGTCCCCATATAGATGTACCTCCCGATATTCGGTATTTAATGGTTTTTGCCACATTGTTTCACGGATTTGCCTAAAAATTAGTATTTCTTGGTCATAATGGGTTCCACCTCCGGTGGCGAAACATTGCATGTATGGGTCAACGTTTTGGTATAGCCACCATATAACGGTACCTCCCAATATTCGGTATTTTGATGATTTTGACACATTTTCTCACGAATTTCTCTGAAAATTGGTAGTTGTAGCTCATAATGGGTCCCAGTTCGTGTAACGAATCATTGCATGTATAGGTCCACTCTTTGGTATAGCCCCCATATAACGGTACCTCCCAATATTCGGTATTTTGATGATTTTTAAAACATTTTTTCACTGATTTGTCTGAAAATGGGTATTTATAGGTCATAATGGGTCCTTGTTCGTGTGCCAAAACATTGTATGTATAGGTCTACGTTTTGGTATAGCCCCCATATAACGGTACCTCCCGATATTCGGTATTTTGATGATTTTTGCCACATTTTTTCATTGATTTGTCTAAAAATTGGTATTTGTAGTTCATAATTCTAACTACGGTGGCGAAACTTTGCATGTATAGGTCCACGTTTTGGTATAGGCCCCATATAACGGTACCTCCCGATATTCGGTATTTTGATGATTTTACCACATTTTTTCACGGATTTGTCCGATAAATGGTATTTGTAAGTCATAATGGGTCCTAGTTCGTGCGCCGAAACATTGTATGTATAGGTCCACGCTTTGGTATAGCCTCCATATAGCCTCCTTGTTTTTCTATAATCCTGAATTTTCAATCGAATTGACCTTTGTTTCATTGCAGGAATTTATCAGCGTAATATGCCGTTTTATGCAAAGGTATATAGCAGGAATTGTAAAGATTCTGTCAACATGTTTTAGCCGGTTATTCTGTGATTTTGATCCTAAAAAACTTACTTAAAATCATCATTCGAGGACTACACTAAAACTAACAGTGCCGAGAATGTTTTTGAAAAGGGGTTTTTCATTATAATTGATTTACGCTAAATCATTACCGCGCAAACTACCACACTTAACAAATATCGCAATAAGAATGCTTTCTTCCAAAAAAAAAAAGAACTTAAATTGTTGAAGAATAACGGTGCATTGTTTTGTTGGTCATCTAAACTGTTGAGTACAATGGTACAATAAGGAGGTAGGACAGTTTCGTAAAACTATAGAAATACAGCCCAGAGGCTATGCCCTGCCAGATTCATTCAAAATTATATGCAACAAGTTGTTTTCATTTTTTTTCATATTTTCCCTCATTTTTTTAAATGAGTTAAATATCGCGGGAGTGAAATTAGCTCACAAGCAAGATTACTCAAAGTGTGGGAGTTTTTTACGGAGTCTACTCATCGCTCTTTTGTTTTGTTTGGAAGCACTCCTGAGTCACTCTTGTTTAAAAAATTAGAACGGGAGCAGAATCACTCAAAATTGATCAAGAGTTTGAAAAGGAAAATGTGTAGATCATTTTTTTTTTGTCTGGTGATTTGTGTGTGCAACAGCAAACCGTTTTTTTTATGTTGCTGCGATCTTTAAAGAGAGGGAGGCAGGGGGTTCAGATTGATCGTGTACAAAATCAAAGAAAAAAGCAGCAGAATGTATTGCGGTGCTTCTGTTTGATGAGGGTTGCAAAAATACACACCTTCATACATCATAGACAAATGAAGATATAGACAACGAAAAGTTAAATTTGTCTTTTTATCCAGGTGGCTCTCATCATGTTTTGCATAGTTAATATGCTGATTTACGCGTTCAACGCACTTGATTATTCCGGAATTTTTCTATGTCATCGCGTACTTTTCACATTTCTTTTATTATGGAACAATTTTCAACTGACAAATATCTTACAGTTTTTGTTATTTTTACGTTTTAGAATTGAGTGGCTTCAATATTCTCACTCAAACCCCTGAAACGATATTAAAGACATCTGCTGATTCGATTTTTTTTTCGAAGATAAACGGTGAGAGCATTTCGTTGTCTATATCTTCATTTGTCTATGCATACATACACAACTCTGCTCAGCAAGAGTAGATCTTCTCGATTTTGAACAAATTTTACCATCACTTAAAAACGAGGAAACATGCTCACTCATCTTAGAGTGACATCAACAAAATGAGATTGCTTAATTTTTTTTTTAAATTTATATTTTTCAAATATAGAGTTCTCCTTTACTACTTTTCACTAGCAGAATTGTTCTCATAAACAATAGTAACTTGGTTGCCACAGCGGTTGAATTTTTATATTCGAATTGCTAACTTATTTTGACACGTTTACTAGCTTTCTGTCCCCGTACTTTCTGGGAGAAGCTGTTCTCTTTCCCTCACTCTCCTTTACTATTTTACAATTAACAAGTAAAAAACATTAAGTTCGGCCGGGCCGAACTTCTAATACCCTCCACCTTAGGGTAATGGAAACACTAGAACCAATTATGACCCACAAATACCAATTTTTAGACATATTCGTGGGAAATGTGGCAAAAATCAATAAAATATTTAATTAAATTGGGAGGTACCGCTATATAGGGCCATACAAAAGCGTGGACCTATGCATACAATATTTCGCGAACGGAGCTAGAACTCATTAGGACTAACAAATTCCAATTTTTAGACAAATCCGCGATAAAATTTGGCATTAAACCATCAAAATACGGAATATCGGAAGATACCGTTATATGGAGGCTATACCAAAGCGTGGACCTATACATACAATGTTTCGGCGCACGAACTAGGACCCATTATGACTTACAAATACCATTTATCGGACAAATCCGTGAAAAAATGTGGTAAAATCATCAAAATACCGAATATCGGGAGGTACCGTTATATGGGGCCTATACCAAAACGTGGACCTATACATGCAAAGTTTCGCCACCGTAGTTAGAATTATGAACTACAAATACCAATTTTTAGACAAATCAATGAAAAAATGTGGCAAAAATCATCAAAATACCGAATATCGAGAGGTACCGTTATATGGGGGCTATACCAAAACGTAGACCTATACATACAATGTTTCGGCACACGAACAAGGACCCATTATGACCTACAAATACCCATTTTCAGACAAATCCGTGAAAAAATATTTTAAAAATCATCAAAATACCGAATATTGGGAGGTACCGTTATATGGGGGCTATACCAAAGAGTGGACCTATACATGCAAAGTTCCGCAACCGGAGCTAGAACCCATTATGACCGGCAAATACCAATTTTTAGACAAATCAATGGAAAAATGTGGCAAAAATAATCGAAATACCGAATATTGGGAGGTACCGTTATATGGGGGCTATACCAAAGAGTGGACCTATACATGCAAAGTTCCGCCACCGTAGCTAGAACCCATTGTGACGAACAAATACCAATTTTTAGACAAATCCATGAAAAAATTTGGCAAAAGTCATCAAAATACCGAATATCGGGAGGTACCGTTATATAGGGGCTATACCAAAGAGTGAACCTATACATGCAAAGTTTAGCCACCGAAGCTAGAACCCATTATGACCAACAAATACCGATTTTCAGACAAATCTGTGAAAAACTGTGGCAAAAATCATCAAAATACCGAATATCGGGATGTACCGTTATATGGGGACTATACCAAAACGTGGACCGATATATCTCATTTTCAATATCAACCATCCTAGACACAATACAAATTGATCTGCTAGATTTTGGCGTTCTACGTCAAATGATGTGGGCTGTATCGTGATTTCAACAGACAGACGGACATCGTTAAATCGTCTTAGAATCTTATGCTGATTATGAATATATATACATTATGGGGTCTACGACGAATATTTAGGGATGTTACAAACGTAATGACAAAGTTAATATACCCTCCTTTCCAAGGTGGAGGGTATAAAAAGTACGGGAACATATATACATCAAAGATCAAATGCCAGGGAAAACGTAAATTTGTAGCCAGCCGTACTCCTAGCATAAAGGCATATTACAATTAATACAAGGTGACAACAAAACCCAGCTGATTTGAATTCCCTCTAAATGAATGCGATGGTAACAGAATACCATAAGCACTGGCTAACATTATGGCAAATGTCAAATATATTCAAAAGTTTCTGCAAAACCAAGTTGATTTTTAATTTTTTTTATACCATTCAGAGGTCGTTACGGCATGTGCTTTTAAACTATTTCAACAATTTTAATACCTCTTTTGACACTTTTCCAAAGATATTTTAGTTAAATAGGAAATCGCGAAAAATTAATGAAATGACGAGAGTTCTTCACAATATCGTGTTCCTAATACTATTACAATTATTTTTCATCCCATAAAGCAAAAGGCTGTAAATATATGAATAGATACACCTACATAAAGTGTATACATGTTTTGACATTTCAAAACTACTAACAGAAAAAATTGTTGTTAGAGTATTGGGTATTTGTATATTGATAATTTCCACCACCTCTTTGAAAATAATAATTTTATGTGAGAAAATTTTTGCTATATATAGGGTAAGGCTAGAAATACATAAAGCGCGTATTTGGCCGGCTTAAGTCATCGGCTGGCTTCTTCGTAGATGAACAAAGGAGTTTTAGATTGTCTTAGTTCGATTTTGGTCCTAGGCTCCTTTGTTCATTTCCGAAGAAGCCAGCCGATGACTTAAGCCAGTCAGATAAGCGTTGTATGTATTCCCACCTTAAGTGTGCCTAAGGTCGGCATGTCCCAGTAGTCGGCACTTTTTACTTTTAAGCCCAAATAAATGAAACTTTTATAACTAAATGTATTTTGTTTACTTCAAATATATTGTCAGCTATCTTTGTGCACAATTTCGCTAAGAAAAGATGATTTATTGTAATAAAAATTAAATTTCTGTCTGTGAAGGTCCTCTACAATCCATATTCTTAAGAAAAGTACAATAAATCAGTTCAGTTTAACTAAACAAAAATATTATATTTTAATGAATTAATTTATTATTATTATTAATTATTCTTACAAAAAATTGGTATGCCGACTGTTGGAACATGCCATACCGACAATTGGCAAGTGGTGCCGACTACTGGCAAAAAAAGCATTGTTTTAATAAAACTACAAATTTATGAAATTTATTAAAAATTATTAAAACTGTATTTATTATTGCAAAAACTATACAAAATTTCGAATATGAATAAATTAACTTTGTAATAATTGAAAAGTTCCACTCAGAATGGTGAGCGATTAAAAATGCGAAAATCCTAAAAGTGCCGACTACTGGTACACTTACCCTACATACATTTTAAGTAAATAATTTTACAGTTACTTTTTAAAAACAAAAGCGACAACATCAGTTTTCATTTTCTAAAAAACACGTGTTGAATATTGTTGTCTTTAATATTGCCAATTCGTGAGCATTCAATTCACAGTTGAGCTGAAGTTCTTTGTGCCGAAATCAACAAGCCCAACAGCCTTATTTTTATATTCTGATGAAATTTACTATGGAAAAACCTTGATACTATGGAAAAACCATAAGACTCGTTGGTATCAGATTCGAAATTGGTTTACTATGTTTTGAATTCAAGACAAATCTCTTTGGACTGAGTTCAGAAGTTCTGAGCGGCCATCGTGTTCCAACCAAGCGGAGATGCTGAAAATTGCTATGTCTGTTTTCGTCCCTTTCGGACTCATAGCTGATTTTCTGTTGCACGGAAAAATATTTGTGCAACATTGCTGGAAACGAAATATCAGTTGGAATGATCGGAGCAATTGCAATGATATCGGAGCAATTGCATAAAAGGTTCAGATCTTGGAGGAACGAGTTCAATGAAGTTTTGAAGTTTAAAGATCCAAGATACATTTCCAACAATTTATGTAATGGCTCCAACATTCAGTTGCATTTTTGGTAGATGCAAGCCAAGCTGCCTTTGCTGCAGTTTGCTACTTAAGAATCTTTCATGGCTTTGGAATTTACGTTTCATTTATCACGGGCAAAACGCGATGTGTTCCTAAGAAATTAATGACGATGTATTCCTCGTCTGGAGTTGCAAGCGGCTGTGCTCGGAATACATCTTGAAAAGATTGTATCCATGCCATGAGTTCCATATTAATTCAATACATTATTGGTCAAATTCACAAACTGTTATACAATCGATATATTCCACTGAACGCCGTTTTAAAGCTTTCGAAAGTCATCGAGTTGCTAAAATTCTGAAGTATTCAAAGCCGAGCCATTGGAAACCCGTCTCAATTCCGCAGATGCTGGCACTCGTCCTTTGACTCCCACGGAATTTGTTGATAACGGTATATGGTGAATGGGCCAGATTTTCTAAGAAACGAAGAATTATTGTGGCTTCATGTTAAATTTCAACGATGTGATATACAAAAAGAGGAAGAATTGAAACCGTGTATGTTAATTTCAAATAACGATGTGAAGTCATTCAATTTGGCAGATTTTCTTCCTTCCCAAAACTGAAGAGTCCTCTTCTTGCATGGATTCAACGTTTTATTAGGAAACGAAAGACGCCGAATTAGTGTTATGCCGACTTGTACAAAATGAGAGCTACTTCGATGAAATAAAGTGCCTCAAAAACTCCCAACCAATTTCCAAGTCAAGCCCTGTATATCCTTTGGACCCATATCTAAGAGCTTGCGGACGAATAGATGAAGTAATATTTTTGCATGTTGATGCCAGAAGACCAATTATTACGCCTTAAAAACAATGTGCGTCAGAGTTAATACTGCAATACCATCATCAAAAGAATTACCACCAAAATATGGCCATTACAATCAATGAGGTCCGACAGAACTTTTGGATACCAAAATAAAGTGTTTGTATAAAAGTGTTGTGAGAAGGAGCGTTGTTTACAGACAAGATAAAGCAAAGCCATCACAGCCACAATTGGGTCAACTTCCACCCGACAGGATCACTCAGTTTGTCCGCCCGTTTACTAAAACAGGAGTTGATCTTTTCGGTCCATTCAACATAATGAGAGGACGGCGTGTTGAGAAGCGATTGGCAGTAATATTTACTTGCCTAACAGTTTGAGCGGCACGTATAGAGTTGGCTAAGGACCTTCCGGCAAATTCTTTTATACTATGCTTAAGAAACTTATAAATCGCGGTGGAACTCCTGTACGCCAGCGAAGTGACAATGGAACCAATTGTATTGCCAACCAAAAGATATTAACTAAAACTGCTTCTTAACACGGGTAAATTAACTCAAAAAGCCAATATGCACAATATAGAGTGAATTTTCAGTTGTCATCAAATCGTTGTTGGGGAGGTTGCTGGGGAAGACTTATAAGAATAAATAAGTGTTTGCTGTCAAAAACTTTAAGTGAAGAATGCCTCTTGAAACATTACGAAGCGTGCTTATTGGAGCTGAGAAGATTATAAATGGTCGACCATTGACAGAGATTTCCATATCTTGCGAAAACGACGAACCTATAATACCGAATCATTTTCTTTCTAAGTTCCACTTGTAGGACTCCAAGTGATTCCGAAGAAAACGTTTGTTTACGAAAACAAAAAAATTAAAGGATCGCTTGTGGAAAAGATGTGTCGTCGAAATTCTCATACAAAGGAGGGAGAAAGTTGAACATATGATATTGTAATATTCCATGACTATTGGTCTTTCCAAACAATTGGCAAAAGGGAAGAGTTGTGAAGAGTTACGCAGCGAAGGATGGTCAAGTTCGATTTGTAGATGTGATGAGTCTAAGCGGAGTTATTCGTCGACCAGTGTCAAAGCTAGCCATTCTAGATTTATCAGGTGGTGAACCATCACCTGGTTCACGAGGAGGGGAATGTTAGAGTATTGGGTATTTTTCCATTGGTAATTTCCACCCCTTAAAGAAAAAGGAAAAGAGACATTGCTACCTTTGAAATTAATAATTTTACGTCAGAACATTTTTCCTATATTTATATTTTATGTAAATAATTTTTCAGTTTTTTGTAAAAAAACGGGAAAAATTGTATTCAGCTGATTGCTTTGCCAACCTTATATTCATTGTACCATGGATTCTTGTAGGTTCTGCAACAGAGTAAAATTAGTTTCATTGTTCATTTACCAAGGTAATATCATGCAATCATACGATTACCGAACAGAAAACTAAAATACTAGCCTTTGTTTAACTTTCAGTCGAATGCGCCTTAAATACATTTTCATTTTAATGCAGAATCCATATAGAAGGTATTTTGAAGATTTTGCTAAATTTTAAAGACTGACCTAAAATAAAGCGCCTCATGAGTTATGCAAGACTATGTTATGGTTTGATATATAAAGACTGACATAAAATAAAGCGTTATTCATGAATTACACAAGAACTAATAGTTACGATAAAGCTTCCTTAAAACGAAGGGTTTAAAACAGAGCTGCAAACCACTTGTCGATTTGGTTCAGTGGTTCACACTAAACTATGAACCATGGTTCGGGTTTTTAAAAGTTTTAAAGGCGGCTCGAAACTTTGTAAACATATACGTATTCAGTTTCACACACAAACTGATGTCAAACATATTTTGCGCTCAGTAGATGTGCAAGCACACATGAAAGAAAATTCTAGGAAATTCTTCCCGCCTGCAAGTCCTCAATTTGAGGAATGAGATGAGGTAGGAAATACCGAGGTCGAATCCACCCTGACCAATGAAGCACTCGAAAACATAATTATATTGGAGAAAAGGACTAAGGAATAAAGGAGCTACGCACAGAAGTCATTTCCAACGAATATTGATAAGAATGCATCGAAGAAGTGGGAAAAGCCGAAGAAATTTCTCTAGTTATGAAAGGGAGAGAGAGAGAAATTAATAGCAAGTCATCAATGGCCGTGAAAACAGAATACCTTCAAGTGTTCCAGGGAAACCAAGTCAAGGAACTCAAAAAGGAGGCTATAATAAGAATCCTTTGTCCAAGAGCGACGAAGTTAGCTCAAACACTGAAAAACCTGGTGTTTCTGAGAAGAAATCCGAACCTCAGCAGAGGAGGAAACGGACCGAGAAAACAGAAAGGCCATCTTATGCCAAAACAGCCATGAAACCTTATTGGGACGAAATGAACTAATTATTGATAATTGAAGGCGGTGATTCAATTCCCACCATGAGCAGCGGCATAAAGCACTATAAAATGTTCTTTAAGCTTGCGGTACACGCAAAAACTGTCGCCCTAAAGGAGATTACCGAAAAGATAAAACCCTCTTGGGAAAACGACAGCCTCAAGTTGGCGAAGAAGAGCGAAATTCCTCGTTTTGATGGAACTAATTAATACATGTGAGATTCCCATTGGATTAATTCAGGAACCTTGGACTGTTAAGAACAAGGTCTCTGGATTAAATCATTCCAATACGGAGAACTTGTATAATATGTCACAAAAATGTATATTATTTTTTCTCCCCAGAGTTGTCAACATACACCTAGCGTCAGTATACCTGCCGTTCGACTCACCGACACCACTCCTACGTCGGAACTGCAGCGGCTGATGAGCAAAGCGTGGGTAGCGATGCTAACTCACACCACATTGCGTGGGGTAGTACTAACACTAACAAAAGGGGCCAGGACCTGTTAGATTATCTAAATACTAACGACCTAAACAATGGGAATATTATTATATTAACATATATTACATATCTTTTCGTTCTGAGAATCTTATACACGAGATTCAGAAGAGGAGGGTTTCGGATGAGCACTCTTTTTCGGATCATCGGTATATAAGGTTTGAACTAACACAGCCGCTGTCGAGCTCAATGCCTGGAAGCTTTTTTTGCAAACAGGTTGAGAGCGTAAATGATGTATCAAAAATTAAAAAGTTTCCTTAGGCCTTTTGGTTGACACACACTTTCCGCCGAGCATCACGACATACATATTACATCGGAAGTTAGAGGGAATGGGTCTGATAAGGGATCAAAAATTTATGATTATTCGATGGTAAAGGATGCCACCAAAAACTTCAAACCGTTTAAGGCAGCGGGACCAGATTTGGTCTTCCCGACCCTGCTCGAAAAAAGGAGCTATAATATTCAATGAGTGCCTAAAGTTTGCGTATACTCCAAAAGTCTGGCGGGAGGCGAGGGTAGGTTTTATACCCAAACCTGCTAAGACAGGCTACGAAATACCTAAGTCCTACTGACTAAAGTCTTATTGGAACGCACAATCGATATTATGATTAAAAGCAAGAACGAAAACGATATGCTTAAATATAAACAACATGCATACGTTAAAGGACGTTCAGTGACGGTATGTATTGATATCGAAGGCGTTTTCAATAACGACAGCACAGAAATACTTATCCAATCCTTAGACAATTTTAAAGGTCGACCGGGCCTCCAAGGAGTGGATAAATCATATGCTAAGGAACAGATGGATAAATTATGGGCTAAATGATGTTAACATCATGGATAAAAAATGTAATACAAAAATATTATAGAAAGTCCAACGAAAGCCTCAGAGCGAGTGGATAAATAAAGGCCACGTTACATACCATAAAAATTGTTACAGGTAACAACGAGAGAATCAATGGAAAACTTTGTATCGGACCGGATACCTGAAATAATTGTTGCTGCCTCATGTGAAACATTAATTCATACCTGAGTGGATTAACGGATTCCTATCGCAAATGCCGAGTGGATACTGTTGTTGTACAGATGGCTCAGTGCTAACGATCATTCAAGCGGAGGTCCGGGCGATTGCAGAGTGTCTGAACTGCCAACATGAGACCGGCTACAGTAAACGTCCTAACGAACAGGAAGATCGCTATAAAAACTATAACGTCCAAAACAGTAAACTTAGACAATCTAGCGCCGCTAAACGCGTCACACAAAAAACTCCCACATATTCCTATGAAACAATAAAGTCTTAGTGAAAACCACTAGAATTCTATTGGGCGACCTCAATGAGATAAAAAGAAGAATCTTTTATTACTAGGTTAAAAAGATATTGGTGGGTAACTGGCATTCTTACGGGGCATCTGGTCCTACAGACGCATTGGTATAAGATAAAATGTGCAGATAGCAGCATAAGAAGGATCGGAGCTCCATACCAGACCTTCAGGAATTTTGTTAGGGCAATTTAATTTCAATACACTGTAAACAACCATTTAGTCTAGAGTGCACAACATACCTATACTGGCTTAAGTGTATGCCCACCAGGACATGTGGCGATTGTTTCGCCCCTCTTTTCTACCTAGTTTAATCTAACCTAACCCTGTCTATATTATTATTTTTTCTAATTAAAATTCTATTTTTCTTAATTATTTTAATTTTGATTCATATAATTGTTAACAATTTCTTTAATTTTCTTATACTGTTTGTGTGTTTGATCATTTGATTCTTTTTTTCAATGCATAAACTCGATCTCATTTTGCAGTATATCAGTTGCGTTATAATTGGATGTTTTATTTTTTTATGAATTCTTTGAAATTATGCATGCATAATTGGTTCCCCGCCACAAATACTCCATATCACAATATGAGTTTATTGGGCTTTTATGGTCACGTTAATTAAATGAAAATAAACGAATTTATTTCATGTTCTGCTCAACGTTTCGTTGGCTTGTTTCCAACTTTTTATCTATCTATTTGATGCCTTTTAGTACTAATTTGGGGCCGGTGACTAGCAACAATGATTATATTAACTTACTTTGGTGCGTAAAAAATGCGGTATGATGATAATTGAATTAATTCAAATCACATTACACTTGCTCGATCACTTCGTGATTCGGCTTTTAAGGCTTACCATGACCCAATTACGAAGGTAGAACAAAGCTACCCCCTAAATACAATTTTTTATGGCCTTATACTGTCAAAACATATACAAATTCTGTGTATATATGTATTGTTTTGAATAAAAAATACAATAAATTTAAATTATTTCAAATTTTGTTACAAAATAAATGCAAATTTTCAACGTAAATGGATAACAAATTGTACAATTTTGTGATAAAACTGTATTGTTGTGTAATCTCGAAATTGCATTCTTGTTTCGCGGGTTTTCCACAATATAAACATTTTGTTAAGAACTTAAAAAAAAAACAAAGACAACTATTGCATATTTAAAAGCCTTTTTGACACTACAATTTTTTCTAGTTTCTTTGAAGTTGACCAACCTTTCTTATTGAGCCATGGTCTGAACTATTCTTTTCAATATAGGAAGTCACATATGCCTAAAATTGATTTGCATTTGTCCAACGCATGCAGTGATGGATTTTCTTTCTGTTGTGTTCGTATGGAATCATAATACCACAAGTTTGGTTCTTTACTTAACTGGCTTGGTGAGAAATTACAAGAATCTTAATAAGGATACTGTAATTGTATCGTTAAATTTAACAAGGGCATTTGATTCTATTTCTCATCAAATATTACTTAGAATACAGATGTATGAGCTCGACTTTTCAGTGCCAACTTGTAATTTTATTCTATCATATTTGTCCGGTAGATCACAATTAATTTATTACAATGGTAAACCTTCAAGTATGGCTTTGCTCTGCATTAGACCCTTTGTTTTTCATTCTGTATGTCATAGCCTCCCTGGGCATTGCTGTGGGGTAAATTGCACGCCTCTCTCGTATGTCACTGACCGTTTATCGGAAAAAACTAATAGCAACATAACGCACGTCGCTATTTACTTCAAAACAAGTAGCAAAAAATGTACGTCGTAGCTAAATCGTAAACAAGTAGCAACAAAACGCACGTCGATGCTAACTCGTAAACAAGTAACAATAAAATGCGCGTTGATGTGTCTGCAATGCAAACAAGTAGCTACAAAACGCATGTTACAGGGTCTGCAATGCGTTGCTTGTTTGGTAACAACTACCGACAAAACGCACGTCGTTGGATCGGTAATGCATTACTGGCTCGAAAACAACCAGCAACAAAACGCAAGTCTTTGGAACTGTGATGCGTAAACATCTAGCAACAAAACGCACGTTGCTGGGACTGCAATGCGTTGCTAACATTTAAACAACTAGCAACAAAATGCACATCGTAGGGACTGCATTGCGCGGCTAATTCGTAAACAACTAGCAACAATGTGCGGCAAGAGGACTTCCGTAAGTTCGGTAGGCCAACAGAAGCCTAGATCACGGAAGAAGAAGCAGCCAATTGTGTATTCTTGTAACTTCAGGTTAATAAAGTGAAACAAAAGCTCTTGGAAATACGACCGCCGAAGCGAAAGAAGTCCAGGACTACGAGATACCTGAGTGAGTTAGTAAAGCCACCAGGAAGAGGAAAGAGCGAGTTGACAAAAGCCGCTCAAGAACACGTGGATCAAGTCTAGTGAGTTGCCGAAGCCACTAAGATAAGAACAGGGGAAGTTGCTGGGAGTCCACTTATCTCTGAGCCGGACGAACACCCGAGATCCTTCCAAAGACTCCATGCGATATCCTGATTATAAACATATTAACCGAAGGATAATAAACCGGGGTGATCCCATATTGATAGAGAGACTCGTCTTTTCCTTACTCCCGTCGCTGACACAAACAAATTTCTGTGACGAACTCTGGCCGCCGCGAGCTAACCTCAGCAAACGGAGGAATCCGAGTCATTACAGAACTATGAAGGTAAAGTATTGTTTTCATATGTTTACAATTTTTTCAAATTTATACGTTTGACAACATATTATTGTCAAAGTCTATACTCATAAATCCATTTTATACACACAAAATCAATTTTCAATGCATATAAGACAGTTCCCAATATGCATTGAAAATTGACAAGGTAAATTATAGAAAATGTAGAGCTGGGAATACTAATTTGAAATGAGGTTACCTTTATTTCATTGTACCATGATCATATCGATTCAGTTCAGAGGAGAGTTTGTGCAATTATTCGTAGTATATGTGGAACTAATTTATTGTTACAATTGTGGGTTAAAAAGAGATTGGCGAATGCTCTTTTAATGGCCTAAGTCACTTATGGGCTTGAACTGGTATCTGGTACGATTAGTCGTATTTGCTTAAGATTCAAGCGTGTAGTGAATGCTATCGTGCGGTATGTGTATGGTTTGTAGAAGTATGATCACGTTTCATATTATGTTGAAGATTTCCTGGGTGTTTATTTTGGGAAATTTGTATCAGTTAAGATATAACATAATTAAAAAAAAACAATCAAAGGTGGTGTTCCTAGGCTACTGGCTAATATGTTCAGGTTTTCCAAGTCAAAAAGGAGTACTGAGATATGGTTCAGTTAGGTTGAAAAGAGGGACGAAAACGATCGCCACATGACCTAGTGGACATACAGTTAAGCCAGTATAGGCCTATCGTTGTTGAAAGAATATAGGGAATTTACAGTCGTTATATTTAAAATTCTGTTGCTATAACGAAATTCCTGAACTGTTTTTTGCATTTGCCATGATATGATTTAGGTCTGGTATGGAGTCGTTCCCTAAAAATAGGATTTGATATTTGCAAACGCTGGGCATTGGCAGAAAACAAGCTCTGAGGTTTCATAATCTTCCCCTCATGCCCTGTATATACTGTTATCTTCACAACCTATCCTGGACCCAGGTGACCCATAAGGATGTCTGTTACCCCACTTATCTCCTTCTTGCCTAATAATAGAAGGTTCTTCTTCTTATCTCATTGGGGTCGCCCCATAGGATTTTTGAGGTTATCCCTATATCTTCATAGTTCCATAGGGATATGTGGGTGTTTTTTGCCCACGCTGGATTGCCCAAGTTTACTGTTGCTAATTCCCTGCCTGTTTTGTTAAGAGAGTCCGCTATCTCGTTACCTCTAATTACCGCATGACCTGGTTCTCATATAATGCGTTGAGAATAGTTCTAGTACAGTTTTGAATTTACAGTTTTATACGTTATAGCTGCGATTTTACTGTCCGTTAGGACGTTTACGGTTGCCGTCCTCGTGTTGACATTAATTCAGTTCAGACACTCTGCAATTGCCCGGACCTCCCCTTGAAGGATCGTATCATGGTCGGGCAAGCAAAAGGAGATTATGGTGTGTGGTTCTTCAATAAAAGTCCCATATATAAAATTGTTTCTAAAGACCTACTTGGTGTTGTCATCATTGCACCGCATATACTTAAGAAGCACATTCGTTGGACTTTCTGTAATATTTTCGTATTACATTTTACATACTGATTCGTATGTTAGAATAGGTCTAATTATGCGTTTGAATAGCCAGTGTGTCGTCCTTGGATTAAAACCACATTTTGAATCTAATGCCCAGCATCTATGAACTTTGTTCTTTCCCGACGTTATTCAAAGCGCCTTCAATAGCAATGCATGACGCCAGTGTACACATCTTTTTATCGAAGGTGCTCTCGATGCGGTGTAAAACCTCATGTAATGCTGTTTTCACTGAACGTCCTTTAACGTATGCATATTGTTTATATTTCTGCATATCGTTTACCATCATCATCCACCAATGTCTCGGATGGTGTATTGATTTTAAAAAGAATTTATTTTTAAATTTTTTATACATAATTTCGCTATCAACCTGTTTGCAGAAGATCTTCCAGAAATTGCGTTTTGCTGTCTTTGCTATGTTGTTGTATTCCTTAAGTTTTTATGATAAGTATCCCAGAATACTGCTAGTTCTCTACGTCGTGCTCTATTGTAAAGGTGAGAATAAATAAAACGCTTTTCTGACTGGCTTAAGTCATCGGCTGGCTTTTTCGTATAGGAACAAAGGAGTCTTAGGTTGACTTAGTTTGATTTTGGCCCTACACTCCTTTGTTCTTTTTCCAAGAAACCAGCCAATGACTTAAGCCCTTCAGAGAACCGTTTTATGTATTCTCACCTTTACAATTGAGTTCGACTGTATACATTCAATCAACAACTATTCTCAACGCATTATATGAGTACCAGGTCATGCGGGAATTAGAAGTAGGGGATTAGCAACAGTAAACTTGGAAAACCCTGCGTGGGCAAAATACACCCACATATCCCTATGGAACAATGAAGATATAGGGATAACCTCAAAAATCCTATGGGGCGACACCAATGAGATAAAAAAGAAGAACCTTCTATTATTAGGCAAGAAGGAGATTAGTGGGGTAACAGGCATCCTTATGGGTCACCTGGGTCCAAGATAGGTTGTGGAGATAACAGAATATACAGGGCATATGGGGAAGATGATTAAACCTTAGAGCTTTTTTTCTGCCAATGCCCAGCGTTTGCAAATATCAGATCCTATTTTTAGGGAACGACTCCATATTAGACCTAAATCATATCATGGCAAATGCAAAAAAAAAACACTTCAGGAATTTCGTTAAAGCAACAGAATTTTAAATATAGACTGTAAAATCCCTATATTCTTTCAACAACCTTTAGGTCTAGAGTGCACGATAGGCCTATACTGGCTTAACTGTAAGTCCACTAGGTCATGTGGCGATCGCTTTCGTCCCTCTTTTCAACCCAACCAAACCATATCTCAGTACTCCTTGTTGACTTGAACACAACCTTTGATTGTTTTTATTTTTAATTATGTTATATCTTAACTGATACAAATTTCCCAAAATAAACACACAGGAAATCTTCAACATAATATGAAATGTGATCATACTTCTTCAAACCATACACATATCGTACGATAGCATTCACTACACGCTTGAACCTTAAGCAAAAAAGACTAATCGTACCAGATACCAGTTCAAGCCCAAAATTAATTCAGGGCATTAAAAGAGCGTTCGCCAATCTCTTTTTAACCCACAATTGTAACAATAAATTGGTTCCACATAATCTACGAATAATTGGACAAACTCTCCTCTGAACTGAATCGATGTGAGCATGGTAAAATGAAATAAAGGTAACCTCATTTCAAATTAGTATTTCCAGCTCTTCACTTTCTGTAATTTACCTTGTTAATTTTCAATGCACATAAGACAGTTCCCATCTCTGATTTTGTGTGTATAAAATGGATTTATGAGTATAATTTTCACAATAAGATGTTGTAAAAATATAAATTTGAGAAAATTTTAAGCATATGATTACATTAATTTCCCTTCTTAGTTCTGTAACGACTCGGATTCCTCCGTTTGCTGAGGTTAGCTCGCGGCGGCCAGAGTTCGTCATATAAATTTATTTGAGTCAGCGACTGGAGTAAGCAAAAGACGAGTCTCTATATCAATATGGGATCACCCCGGTTTATTATCCTTCGGTTAATATGTTTATAATCAGGATATCGCATGGAGTCTTTGGAAGGATCTCGGATATTCGCCCGGCTCAGAGATAAGTGGACTCCCAGCAGCTTCACCTGTTCTTACCCCGGTGGCTTTAGCAACTCACTAGACTTGACCCACGTGTTCCTCTTCCTGGTTGCTTTACTAACTCACTCAGGCATCTCGTTGTCCTGGACTTCTTTCGCTTCGGCAGTCGTGTTTCCAAGAGCTTTTGTTTCACTTTATTCACCTGAAATTACAAGAATACACAATTGGCTGCTTCTTCTTCCGTGATCTAGGCTTCTGTTGGCCTAGTGACTTTCAATCGAGTGCCCCCCCTGCAACTTTCTACTTTCCTTTTATAATCAGGTGTCAACAACTTACCGAAGTCCTCTTGCCGCACATTGTTGCTAGCTGTTTACGAATTAGCCGCGCAATGCAGTCCCTACGATGTGCATAGTGTTGCTAGTTGTTTAAATGTTAGCAACGCAGTGCAGTCCCAGCAACGTGCGTTTTGTTGCTAGATGTTTACGCATCACAGTTCCAAAGACTTGCGTTTTGTTGCTGGTTGTTTTCGAGCCAGTAACGCATTACCGTTCCAACGACGTGCGTTTTGTTGGTAGTGGTTACCAAACAAGCAACGCATTGCAGACCCTGTAACATGCGTTTTGTAGCTACTTGTTTACGAGTCAACAATGCATTGCAGACACATCAACGCGCGTTTTGTTGCTACTTGTTAACGAGTTAGCATCGACGTGCGTTTTGTTGCTACTTGTTTGCGATTTAGCAACGACGTACGTTTTGTTGCTACTTGTTTTGAAGTTAATATAGGCATGCGTTTTGTTGCTACTTGTTTTTTTCGATAAGTGATCAGTGGCAACAATCGAAAGTAAAGGGAAATATAATTTTCCTAAGGGAAATATAATTAATCCAGAAATGCCACGTATTTAGTAAAAAAAGGATGTATAAATATTAATAATTTTCGCTTATTACCGGAACTAGACACGTTTGTGTGGCCGAAAACGAGCCTGCGACTTCCTCCATCACACTTTTCTCTCTCCTCGGATTCGTCGAAATCAACGGTTTTTTTGATGAAAACCACCCCCTGGCGGTTAATCAACACTCTGTAGGAGCGTCCACAGACTTCCACGAAACGTTTGTACTGTTTACTAGGCACCCGTAACACCATGCCCATCCAAATATGTCTCTGCAGTCCCACCTGAAGCCGGTCCCATCAGTTTCTGACGTCGGGAACCACTACTACGTTACGCATTCTTCTCGGGTCCCACCATTACTAGAACCGCTTTCCTCCTCTTCCGACTCCTTCCAATCAGCATACCTTCCCTGACCTCGACGTCGAAAACTATTTCGTTTCCCTGGGAATTATCCCTTTCGGACGAAGCTTCTGATTGTGAAGCGATGCTAGTCGGAATCACTTCTGGTAGGGATTCTTCCTCATGGGTGATTATTGATGATCCCGGGGACATTATCGGTGATGGCAAGGATTCATATGAATCCCACATAAAGCGGCCTTGACCGTTGCTGCACTCTAAAGGGACGAGCAATAGCCACTGGTCGTGATACGTCCCCTATGGTCGTTCTTCCCAGCAAGGCTGTATTTGCTGGGTACCCCTGATACGCCCTGGCAAATGCGTTTGCTGGACGTTAGTGTATCCTCATCTTCCCGGTTTTGCCACTGTTGTTTGTAATACGCTTTGGTCTTAAATACCGGCGGTCGGTTTTCCATGTTCCAGTCGAGACTTTTTTTTACAACTGAAGTTACAACAGACAATTGATTAGTGGCCGCATCCAATACTGGTGCGTTAGTGAGTGCAGAAGAGGAAGTCTCCGCCGAAGCGAAAGGTTTCAGTTCGCTTAGGTGTGCCCTTCGCACATCGTTTCATTGTTCACCGCGAACGCTTACAATCACGGGGGAAGTATAGCCCATCACTTCGTATGGTCCTCCATATTTTGTGGCCAACTTTGATTATTCTGACAGACCTGTCCTTGCATCGTCTTAGGGGTCCGGTGCGCCCTCTCCGTTGGGTTCTCCTGTGGACAGTAAGGTGCGGTGAACTGCTGTCGAACTCGAAGTTCTCGGAGGCATTTTCTCAATTCGCGATTCGTAAATTGAGTGCCATTATCCGAGACAAACACTTTCTGAGTACCGAACCTAGACACAATCCGCTCTCTAAATGCTTTGATTATGGCACCTGTGGTGGCTTTTCGCAACGTCACCAGTTCCCCCCATTTGGAAAAACGATCAATAAATACGAGAAGCATTGTGTTGCCGTGTTTTGTCCTGGGTAGAGGTCCGACGAAATCTGCACAAACCATGGACCACGGTTGCTCGGGGATTGTTGGTAACTTAATACCTATGGTGCATCATCAGTCACTTTCCTCTACCGATATATCTTCTCTTGACGTGATACTCGACGGGAAGTGTGTGTTCATCAAAAGTTCTAGGGTCTCTTCTATTGTTTCATCATCTTACCATCATCATCCACCAATGTCTCGGATGGTATATGGGTTTTAGAAAGATTTTTTTTTAATTGTTTATACATTATTTACGCTATCAACCTGTTCGTAGAAAATCTTCCAGAAATTGCGTTTTGCTGTTTTTGCTATGTTGTTGTATTCTTTAAGTTTTTATGATAGGTATCCCAGAATACTGGTTCTCTACGTCGAGCTCTATTGTAAAGGTACATAAAACGCTTCTCTGACTGGCTTAAGTCATCGGCTGACTTTTTCGTATATGAACAAAGGAGTCTTAGGTTGACTTAGTTTGATTTTGGCCCTACACTCCTCTGTTCTTTTTCCAAGAAACCAGCCAATGACTTAAGCCATTCAAAAAAGCTATCACCTTTAATTCCTTGACATCTTTTTCATCTATGCTTAGGCATTCAAAGTTTCCTTTCTTTTTTTCTCCCGAGCTTCATCCAGTCAGTTTTGGATTTGTTGGTCGGATGAAAGGAGTGTTCATCCAAAACCCTCCAATTCAGAGTCCCGTTTTTAAGGTTTTCTGAACAAAAAATAATGTGTAAAACCTCCTGACTAACTTTATTTTCAAAGTTTGCTTTATTTTCAATTTTAAGAATTATTAGGTCGTTACCTTTTAGATAATTTGGTATTTAGATAATCTATTATTTAAATAATGAATCTAAATTTAATTTTAGCCATGAATCTAGGTATTATTTCCGTTCTTTTGAGCTTTCATTATCTTCATTTTTCGGTTTTGGTTTGAACATATATTTTTTACAATGATTTTTTATTTCGATTTGTAAGAGTGTAGTGTGATAAGTATTTACAAGTTACTAGCTGACCCGGACCGCGTTGCTGGCCATTGTATTAGCGTGTAATGCATATTTTTAAGAACCTTATATAATTATCAAATGATTAGCTTTCCTCTTTAAAAAGCCTAAACTTTCATAAACAATATTGGATTGCACCTATAGTCAATCTACAAATTTGTCGGTGTTCATGCTTATTGCTGTTTTCCTTGTTTTGTGGTTTATTGTTGTATTCGTTTCAACTTATTTATTTAGAGTGCACAATACATATTTATGTTTAATGAAGGACATGTTGCATATGCGCATGTATATATGTTTTCAATTTGTTGGAGTTTTCGTCCTCAGAATCGATAATAATTTTTAAATTAAGTTTAACTATCATAAATAAGGTGTCATCGGTTTATAAAAGTTATGAACCCTATAAAGTATGTTAAAGAGTACAAATCTTTGTTGATTAAATTATGTCTGTGAACCTATCCGTTCTCCATTTGCAATTACGATAGAGCTCACCAAATTAAATATGCGTCTTTAAGACTTAGCACATATTATTCATAGGATTATTGATTGATTAGATATACCCCTCATGTAATATTTTCTCCTAATATTCGTCGACAAAATGTACTCCAATGTGGCATTTCAGTATGACTTCAGTACACTTAGGTGTAGTCCTTGCCTAATTTCCAATATAACCCACCGATTTGAGGTATTTTGTAGGCCTCAAAAGCATTTTCGAGGTTATAAATCATTTGTTAAAAAAATTACGAAAAGTCTACGTCATGATTTATTTCCTATTCATCAGTACCTCTTTATATTCGTTATAACATCGTATTTTCAAACCTCAATTTTCAGTATTATAAAGGTTTTAGCAATTTTTTCCAAATCAAAAGTAAGTTTGAATTCGTAACTTTTAGCAGACCATATTTGTGCAACATCGTATGTCAATTAATATACATCCGTCTGTGTATGTGGCCGGTCGTTAAAATCGTAATAAAGGCGACATATTTAGTTTAATCTTTGAATATTTATACAATATTCTTAGGAAGTTAGAATATATACGTTTCGTTAAGGAATAATACCGCTAAATATTCGTCCTTTTGTATGTTTTTGTTATAATTTTGTGATTTGACATTTAAAGTTTTCAGTATTGTGAAAACAATACCGGCAATAACTGTTTACTATTTAATTTACTAATGTTCCCCAATATGCGTAGCCCCAATTTAAAAGTACGTTGGGGTTTTAATTGTTTTGATGCTTTGAGAAGTATTTTTTAATCATAACTGTGTAGAATATATGCAAAATTTCTTTATTTTTTGTTAATAAGAATTTTTAATTCCAAAAGGCATTCTGAAACAATTCTATACAAAACTAGCTGGCCCGGTCCGCGTTGCCGGCCCGTACTTTTAGTCTTTAAAGCATAATAAATCACAGATCTGACTTATGTAGGCGGCACAATTTTGATTATAAGTAATGACGCCATTATAATTACTCCAATTTTGATTATAAGTAATGACTTGATTATGAGTAATGACTCCATGACTAAATATAAATTAATATTCATGGCAAAAATTATAATTACCGTCGGTTTTAGATATTTTGAATAGCCTGATCTTATTTTTCAGCTATAGGCTTTAATTTGAGTGTTAAATACCTATATGATAAAGAACATCTATAATAGCCCCATGTGAAAATTCAGCTCAATTTTTGATATTGTAAAAAACATTCAAATGAGCTATAATTTGAAATTTGTATTTCCAACGTTTAAAATCCCGTACTGCGTGGTATTCAGTTTTGTCCACCTCATACTTGAAGGCAGAATGTAGTCAGAATAGCCAAAAAAATTACTCTTTTGCTCCGATTACCGTAAGATGGACATTAATTGTTTGTCATTTAAATTTTGCGGTGGAGATCCAATAAAGTTGCTTTATAATTTCGTATTTTTTTCATGTTTCTGCCACAATTTCCGACTGAATGAGTCCCAGATTGACATTTCGGAGTTTATTTCATATAGACATACATCCCAAATCTACGTTCCCAACCAATATTCTCTTGGGGGTTACAAATTCAATAGAATACCAAATTTTCTTTTCTGACCACACATTGGTTGGGAAAGTGGACTTGGGGGTATACTAATGTGGGGACTATACTTAAATAAATTCATATGAGGATAATTATCTGTAAGATGATTTTCCACTCCAGGGTTTTTTACCCCAGGTAGCCTCAAGACTAAGATGCGCGCTTTTCCGAAAAATAAAAATTTATAAGAAGAGGTTTTCTTCCCCCTTAAAAACAAAGATGTCAAATAAGGGCCAAAAAATGAAAAAGTGAGCAAGACCACGAAAATACCTTAAATCATATGATGGTGATACCAAAACGTGATAATTTTTTGCAAAGATGGTTTCTTCTTAAATTATCAACATAAGCTAAAATTAGTACGAAAAATATGGTTAAAATGTAAAATGTTTGAAAAACGAACTATAGATCCCTGCAATGAACAAGCATTAAATTTGAGCTCTGTCAAGAAAATAATTAAATATTTAAATTGGAGATTTTTACAAATTGACTGGACTATTTCTTGTGGATATTGGTGTTTGAAGGTCTGGAGCTGTGGCTTTTGGTGGAGTTGGTTTTTCTTCTCACCTTTTTAACCTGTTGCTGTGCATTTTCGTTTGGCGCTCTTTTTTTTATTCATTTGCATCTGCCAAGGTAATCCTGAAAATGCCGTCGCTATTGACCTGTAATGTTTGTAAGGATCATATTGCCAAATCCAAATATAAAATTGCTTGCAAAGGCTGTGCAAATTTTTTCCATTTGGATTGCGTTGGCATTTCTGAGGCTGAGGCTAAAATAAATAAGCAACTCAGATACACTTGTGTGTGCTGTGTTCGGGCTACTGGTGGTAGTGGTGACGCTGGTGTGGTTGATCGCGGAACAAAAGCGAACACTGCAGTTGATGCATCTAGGGTTGGTGCCACAGCTGATGCTTCTTTGAATGGTGGTGATGGGACAGTTGGTGTGGCTGCGTGTGATTTTGTTGGGAATTCAGATGCTCTGCGAGAGCTGCAGGATAACTTGATTTTGTCTATGAAACAACAAATGGACACGTATATGGCTAGATGTCTGTCTGAATTCCGTACCAAAACTGATGCTCTGTTTGATCTTTATAATGCACAAATATCTGAGGTAAAGCGTGATGTGGTTGAGCTTAAAAAGGCCGTAGTTGAGTTGAAGATGACAGTCTCTGAAGTTAAAAGTACGGCTTTGTTAGCAGAAAAGAAACTTGCTGATAGGATTTCTGAGCTTGAGTCTTTTAACAATGTGCTCCAGCGAAGGCTTAACAGAGCTGATATCATTATAAGAGGTTTGCCGGAAAATATTAAAGACCTCAGGAGCTTTGTTGTTAAAGTTGGTAATTTGTGTGGGTTGCAACTATCTCATGGCGACATGCAGCAGTGCTGTTACATATCTGAACGTAGAGCGGTTTTGGTGAAGTTTAATTCTATTCAGACAAGAGATTCCCTTATCCGCCGATTTGTTAAAAGAGGGAAGGTAACCCTAAAAGAAGTTATGGAGAATTGTCTATTGGAGTCCCGTATCTACTTAAATGATCATCTTGTTAAATCGGCATCTAGTCTTGTCTTTGCCTGCAGAGGCCTGCTCAAGAAGAAGAAGATTAAGAAATTCAGGTTGTTAAATAGTGATGAACCTCAAGTTGAGGTAATACTTGCTGATGGAAGTAAAACAATTTTTGAGCGACAGGAGCTTCTTGAATTTGCTCGTAGTTGTCCTCTGCAACCGGGTGGTGCTCCGTTGGTTGGTGATATGCTGCTGGGAGTGTAGTCATGTAATGTAAATATTAATTTTGTTTTGATCTCATTGGCAATTTAATTGTTTTCTTGATGCAAATTATTGCTTATTTGTACTAAATAATCTTTCATATTATTATTTATTATTTATTTTTTTTATTTATATATTTATATTTTTCAATTTTTAGTATAAGATGCGAAATCGAATTTACATAATTTTGCTCCCCAGCCCCTTTATTTGGTTTGATGTCACTTGATGATAATCTGGGACCCATAATTAATGACGCTCACTTTTTTAAACCCTTATTTGAGGGTTTGTTTGGTAAACTAACGTATGGCCACTTGAACTGCCAAAGTATTCGCCCATCGAGATTCAATAATAAAATTGATGAGCTTCGATCCTTGCTGGTTGGTAGTGGTATCAGCATTTTTGGTGTCACTGAATCTTGGCTTAATTCTGCAGTCTCATCGAAATCGTTGGTTATTCCAGGATATAAGATGGTGCGGAGTGATCGTGTTGGTCGTGTTGTTGGTGGGGTATGTCTCTATATTGGTAGTGGCATTCCTTATAAGGTAGTTTTTCGTTCAAATAATTTTGGTGTTTGTGAGTCGGTGTGTGTTGAGTTGAATATTGGGGCATTGGTTTTGCTTGTGGCGGTAGTATATCTTCCCCATGGCGATGTTCAGTCTTTCTGTGATGTACATGAGAGTTTGTTTGATCGCTTCTCTAATATCATTGTCCTTGGTGATTTTAACTGTAATTTATTTGTGTCTTCGAACTCTGTTTCGATGAGAGGATTATGCAGATCATTGGGGCTAACTATTGTGCATAACATGAAACCTACCCATTATGATTTGGCCCATAACTCTACCTCGTTAATTGATTTTTGCCTTACTAGTGATAATTTGTCCTTGGGTTTCTCGTCTCAGGGTCGATGTCCTGGTATATCACACCATTCCTTTGTTTTTGGTTCGCTTAACCTGCCTGTATTTTCAGAGGAGAGATTTATTGAGTATCGTAACTTTGGCCGAGCGGATTGGTTGGGCATTTTAAATTTCATATCTGATTTTGACTTCAACCCCTTATATTCCACTTCTGATTTGAATTGTCAACTTTCACTATTTGATTTGTTGTTTAACGCGCTATTGTCTTTCGTTCCTGTTTCTGTTCGTAAGGTCAACCCCAGGAATGATGCATGGTTGGAATCTGATGTGGTAAAATCGGCACGGCCGTTTAGAGATCTTGCGTACTTTGAGTGGCGCAAGCGACCTATGGAGGGTAATAGAATAATATATTGTATGTATAGGAATCGTTGTAAGGCTGTGATGAGGAATGAGAGGCGTAAGTACTATAATGATTTCTTTGGTCGTATGAATAATAATCAGCTGTGGAAATCTCTAAAGTCGTTTGGTGTTTTGGGTAGTGATAATGAAGCTCCACCAATTGATGTCAATGCTGCTAATCATTATTTTTCCGGTGGGAATCCTGGTTTTGTGGGTGAGCGTGGTCAGTCTCTTTATAGTGAGGGTCATGTGGGAGATGATGTTTTTCGGTTTTATTGCATATTTTATTCTGATGTTGTAAGGTCATTAAATAAAGTTAAGTCGGGAGCTGTGGGGGTTGATGGCGTGCCAGTAAAGTTTTTTAAACTTATATTTCCATACATTTCCTGTCATTTCCTGCAATTTGTTAACTCGATTTTTATGACATCTACTTTTCCTCGGGCGTGGAAGGTTGCACGAATTGTTCCTGTGCCGAAAACTGGTGAATCATTTGATTTGCCGAATCTGCGTCCCATTAGCATTCTACCTGCTATGTCAAAAGTCGTTGAGCATATTATTAAAGAAGCGATTGTTGACTTCCTTGATGATCGTAGGCTATTGAGTAGTTCTCAGTTTGGTTTTCGGCGACGATGTAGTACGACCACGCACTTATTATATCTTACTGACATGATTAGAGATGTATTTAATTCATCTGATGTTGGGTTATTATTGGGCCTTGACTTGTCAAAGGCTTTTGATTCGATAAACCATTCCCTTTTACTTGACAAGCTGAGGTTTAAGTTTGGTTTTTCATCTTCTGCGTGTCGTTTAATGGCTTCATATTTGGAAGGTAGGTCTCAGTTTGTTGTTCATTTGGGTGTTTCGTCTGAAGTTTGTAGTGTCCAATGTGGAGTCCCGCAAGGTTCTGTACTGGGACCTTTGTTATTTATTATGTTCATTAATGACATTGTGCACTCAGTTGTTGATGACAGGTGTTGTCTGTTTTTGTATGCAGATGATATTCATGTTTTCTTAAGAGAGGCTGATATTGCTGGGTTGGAAGGGTTGGTTAATTCTATTGTTTTGTCTCTTTCGTCGTGGATTTCGCTAAATGGCCTTATGATCAATTGGAATAAAACTAAAGCTATGCTGTTCAATGATCATGGTAATGGTGGTTCTCTTAATATTACTGTGGGTTCTGTGTTAGTGAAATTTGTTGATGAAATGAAATGTCTTGGTGTTATAATTGATCGGAAGTTGGACTTTAAGAGACACATTGATTCCTTGCTTTGTCGCATAAGGTTTCAGCTGCGGAGGCTGTATTGTCTTAATGCTTATTTGCCTTGTCATGTTAGGAAGAGAGTGGTTGTATCCTTGCTGCTATCGCAGGTAAATTATTGTCTAGAGGTAGTCTCTGGTACTACTTCTTCTCAAATGCAACGTATCCGTAGGGCGGTAAATTCGATTGTTCGTTATGTGTATGGCTTGCGTCGTGGTGATCATGTTTCTTGTTTTGTTAATGATCTCCTGGGATTGCCATTTAGCAGCTACGTTGATCTCCGTATTCTTCAATTTCATTACAGTGTTATGTGCAATTTTGACTCGCCTCTTCGTGACAACTTTGTGTTTTGTAGATCATCTCGAAATCCTCAATTGTTGTGTCCAAGGTTTTCGTCCTCCATTGGTGAGAGATCATTTGTGGTTAGGGCGGTGAGATTGTGGAATCAGCTTCCTTTGGCCTTACGTACTTTTGCCCATACAAATTATCTGTTTAGGGTTAAAGTAATTGAATACCTTCGTCTTAATATGTAGGCTATGTTTTTGTAGTGGTTGCGTCGGTTTATTATGGGTTTTTCTTTTTGCTTTTCTTTTTGTTTGGGCTGGGGAGCCACTATATTATCTTCTTAATTTATTTGTAGGGTATAATGTGAGTTACTATTTATACTCTGTTTTGTGAGTAATAAAATAGTTATCTCTTATTTTTAGCTCGTTTCTGCTACACTTTTTCACTGCTCTACTAGACTATTGTTTAGTTGGTGATGGTGAATGGTGTAGGGTTCGAGCTTCTCGTGAATTATTAAGATAAATTATTAGGTTTAATATGTTATTTGTTAAGTTTGAATTAATCATTGAATTTGTATTATGTTAGGGTATTGTAGATAGATAATATAAGTTATGGGCCCTGTGGGCTTATTTATATTTCTTTGTAAGGTAAATAAATGAAATGAAATAAAGGAATATACTTGAAATCGGGTTGTTCCGTTATCAGGGGTTATGATCCATATCATGACCTGGCAAAGCGATTAAAGGTATCTTGAATGTTTAGGTAGAATTTCTATTTTGCGTTCTTTATAGTCGGCGTTTGACTGATTGCAGTCCCAATGTATTTTGCATTTTGTGTTCTCATTTGACAATTTATTGAAAGAAGTAGGTCCACTTTTTGAAATTAGCCCCATAACGCTTCTTTGGTCATTTTTGTTTGTTTAAATGTGTTCGCATCTTCCAGCTGAAGCACGATGTAGGTCCTGGAGTAGAAAGCATTTAACATCGTATTGCGCCCTCATTTCATTTTTAATACTATTCATTCAGAATTCAAACCAATAAAAAAATGTACACTTCAATATAGAAAAAGAAAAAGAATCTTCAACTGGTTCGCTGATTTTTTTGCGGCAAATTTTTAAAGGTCCTTACGAAATTTGTCGGTAGAATGTACTATTATTTTGAAATTAGATTCCATTGAAAAATTGTCGATTTTTCTCGATTTTAGAATTTTCATATAAAGCGACAACGAATAAAATTGTTATTTATAGATTTTATGTATTTATTCGGTATTACGAATAAATACATAAAATCTATAAATAACAGTTTTATCCGTTGTGGCTTTATATGAAAATTCTAAAATCGAGAAAAATCGACAATTTTTCAATGGAGTCTAATTTCAAAATAATAGTACATTCTACCGACAAATTTCGTAAGGACCTTTAAAAATTTGCCGCAAAAAAAAATCAGCGAACCAGTTGAAGATTCTTTTTTCTATATTGACCAAAAAAAAACCTACACATCATATTAGAATTAAAAAAAGAAACACTACAAATGTACATTCGAAAATAGTAAGTCAAAATGGAAAAAAATATGCAATATAAAACATTACTATTGTACATTTTAAAAGTCGAAATGAAAATGTTCAAATTTAACATTTTTACGCGATTTTGTTGGATTTTATTCTTTTCTGCCAAGAGGCAATTCCGAATTTGTCTTAATCGTTAAAATCAGACCGGCGGTCTTTATGTTATAAGAGTAGTAACTAACACAACTTTCTTTTACATATAGAGAGATAGATTTAAAAGTAGGCGCGTTTCTCAGCCCCTAAATAAGTACTTAGGGTTGGATGGAAAGCCAACAGCATCTCGTGTAATAATTCTGAAACCGATATCTTCACTATTTTGGCAAATATAAAGATTTTAGATAAATCGAAATAGTGGGCGTAAAAGCAGGTGTGGTCAATATTTTTTTCTTTAAAAACCTAACTCGGGGTATGACAAACGTTTGTACAAAAAATTATGCAAATCGGTCCAGCCGTTTTCAACTGATTCCGTTACCAACAAACAACAATTGATTTTTATATATATAGATTCCTTATCAAAATAGAAAATTCAAGTTTTTCACTTCCGCGATTTTTCTAGAGGCTTTTCTCAAGACTTTCTCTTATGAAAACGTTTCCACTATAATTACAAATAACCAAAAGAAAATTTGAGTCAATTCGGCCAAGCAGTTCTCAACTGATGTGTTACTATGTTTTTTAAATTGTATACATAAAAATTTAAAGAAGTATGTGTGACCAGTTCCTCTGACCCCAAACTGATACCTAGGGTTGGGGGGAGAGTCAAGAGTACATCATATACTAAACTATGGAACAAATATCTTCATTATTTTGACAAATATTAGGATATTAGGTAAATCGAAAAAAATGGGCGTAAAAGTAGGCGTGGTCACTTTTTCTTTGCACAAAAACCAAAATCGGGGTAGGACGAACATTTAAAAAAAATATTCAAATCCCTCCAACCGTTCTTGGCTGATTCGATTACCAACGAACAACAATCGATTTATATATATATATAGATTAAAAAGTAGTCGTGGTCAATTTCTCTGCCCCAAATAAATACTTAGGGTTGGATGGAAAGTCAACAGTATCTCGTGTAATAATTTTCAAACCGACATCTTCATTTTTTTCAAATATAAGGATTTTAGATAAATAGAAATAGTGGGCGTAAAAGTAGGCGTGGTCAATATTTTTTCTTTGAAAATTTAACTTGGGGTATGACGAAGGTTTGTACAAAAACAAGTTAAAAAGCAGTAAGTTGGGACGAATTTGGAAATAAAATTCTGAAAAAAATTTGGTTAAAATTTTAAAAATACCGAATATAGGGAGGTACTGGTATATGGGGCCTATACGAAGACTTGGACCTGCATAGACAATTTTCTGTCACAGACTGTAGTTTCCATGACGAACTCTAAATGCGTAATTTGAAAAAAATTTGGTGAATAAAGACGCTAAAATCACCAAAATACCGAATATCGGTAGGAACCGTTATATGGGGCTATACGAAGACGTGGACCCGCATAGACAATTTTCTGTCACAGACTGTAGAATCCATTGCGAACTTCAAATACCAAATTTTAAACAATTTCGATTAATAATGTCGCTAAAATCATCAAAATACCAAATATCGGGAGGTACCGTTATATGGGGGCTATACGAAGACAATTTTCTGTCTTATGCTGTAGTATCCATTTCGTACTTCAAATACCAAATTTGAAACAATTCCGGTAAATAATGTCATTAAAATCATCAAAATACCGAATATCGGAGGTACTGTTATATGGGGGCTATATGAAAACGTGGACCTACATGGCCCATTTACGAACTTGCCTACTGAATAAATAAACATGTGTGCAAATTTTTTGCCTTGTATCTCAATTCGTTCGAAAGATAGCGTGATTACAACAGACATACGGACAGACAGACGGACATCGCTATATCGATATAAAATTTTACGCTGATCAAGAATGTATATACTTTGTTGGGTCTGACATGAGTATTTCAAGGAGTTACAAACGGAATGACAAAGTTAATATACTCTCCATAGTATGGTGGAGGGTATAAAAACAAGTAAAAAACTTTAAATTCAGCCGGGCCGAACTTTTAGTACCCTCCACCTTAGGTTAAAACAATCATTAGAACCCATTGTGACCCACAAATATCAATTTTTAGACATATTCGTGGGAAATGTGACAAAAATCATCAAAATACCGAATATCGGGAGGTACCATTATATGCGGGTTATACCAAATCGTTGACCTATGCTCGCAATGTTTCACCACCGGAGCTAGAGCCCATTATGACAAATATCAATTTTTAGACAAATCCGTGAAAAAATGTGCAAAAATCATCAAAATACCGAATATATGGGGACTATACCAAAACATGGACCGATATATCTCATTTTCAATACCAACAATCCCAGACTCAATATAAATTATTCTGCTAAATTTTGACGCTCTACGTCAAATAATATGGGCTGTATGGTGATTTCAACAGACAGACGGACAAACGGACGTCGCTAAATCGACTTAGAATTTTATGCTGATTATGAATATATATTCCTTATGGGGTCTACGACGAATATTTAGGGGTGTTACAAACAGAATGGCAAAGTTTATAACCCTCCTTTCCAAGGTGGAGGGTATAAATAATCGGTCCAGCCGTTCTCAACTGATTCCATTACCAACGAAGAACAATTGATATATATATATATATATATATATATATATATATATATATATATATATATATATATATATAAATCAATTGTTCTTCGTTGGTAATGGAATCAGTTGAGAACGGCTGGACCGATTATTTATACCCTCCACCTTGGAAAGGAGGGTTATAAACTTTGCCATTCTGTTTGTAACATCAAAATATATATATATATATATATATAGATTTATAAGTTTTCTACTTGGAATTGAGTACATTATTAACACTTTTAATTTGTTTTGGATTCTTTAGTATTAAGAATGAATTGAATAAAAGAAAAACAAAAAATTTAAAATAGCTTTGTAAAATATGCCACTCGTCATACGTAAATATTGTAGAATAATTTTATATTTGAAGCCGTAATTGTCAGAAAAGGGTTGCCATATTCGGTTTAACAAATGGGTCGTCCTCTATTTTTTACCATGAATAGTATAATGAAAAAATATTGTTCGTTTTATATTTTTTGGCATATAACTTTGATACTGGCTCTAATTACAATAAAGGAAAAATTCTATATAACTGTTACTCAAAAGTATTTGTCATAGTTTTGCCTATAAATTCTGTTAATTATAGGTACCAAGAATTTGATGGAAGAAAAATGTTATTTTGTCAAAATCAAAATTTGAGAAATTGCTAGACTACCTTTCTTATTCTGCCAAATGTAAAAAAATCCAGCCACTCTCAGCGATGCCAACTTAGTGCTTTTCGCGTTATTAATGGTGCTTTTTAGACCGCCCAAAACGCCAAAATAGTGGGCATAGCGCGTAAAAAAAAAAAAGCACTGTGCGTACGCTTTTCATCTTTTCTGTTGGTGCATTTAGCGGGTTTTAGATTTTAAAATGTGGCAATGTTTATACATTCGAATATTTTGATATTATGATAAGTTCTACACAAGTTCTTTACTGCAAATTCTCTAGGTGTCTTTCATTCCTGTCATTGAATTTCTTTTGTTTACATATAACTGTTTTTTAATAAACCAAAATAAAACGAAGGATTTTGTGTATTATAAACCAATTGAAGGAAAAGTGAAATGAACAAGAAAAAAACGCGGATGTCATTTCTAATATGGAACTAAGATTGACAATATATAGATATGGTAAATGAGTAAGTAAATGAGTTCAAAGATTCCATAGGGTAAAATCCCAAGATTTATCAGAATTCGTTATAAGACTGGTTAACTTCCTATACTCAAATGCAGAAGTAGAAAGAGCATTCAGAGCTATGAATTTATATAAATCGAAAATCAGAAACAGATTATCCTTAAATTCTGTAAATTCTATTCTACATATTAAATATGGCCTTCGTCGAGAGAATACGTGCTGTGACAAATATGACCTGCCGTCAAATGTCTGTAAACAAATTTCTACACAGGAAGTTTACAAAAAGTCAAACTATTTTTTACAAACTGTCTTATGGCAAAATGAAGAAACTGATGCAGACATTCCAACTCCATTTGAAGCTATGGGTTTTATAGGTGAACATAATTGTTTGTAAAAATGTATATGTCTGTAAGTTTTAACCACATGTAAAATGTTCTTAATACAACATTCTTTGCGTCAATTGAATTTTGTACGGGAACAAATGCAAACGCGGTATGTCACTAAGCGATGTGACATCTCTGTCAAAAGTTATCATATTTTTTAAAAATATGTGTGCACTTATATACATGAAATGTTTATAAAAGATGCGAACTAAATTTCATTTCATTATTTACCTTACAAAGAAATGCAGTACTTAGTTTAAAAAAAAATGTTTTATTGACAATTTTGCCATTTTGGTTAGAAAAAAATAAATAGTGCTTTTTACGCTTTTTTAAGGAAAGTTTTTACGCCATTTACGCTTTCCTGGTTTTTAATTACGCTTCTAGCTCTCAAAATGTTGGCAACACTGGCCGCTCTATTCTAATTTAAAAGTATTGACAATTCGGAAAATTATTCGGAGATTATTATCCTCAGAACTGTCCACCCATGGCGCATGGCCTATGAACTTTTCTCTGTAGTAGAAAGTGAAGAAATTTTTGTTTTGTCACATATAAGAACTAACAAGACTTGATCGATGAAGCGGGCTTTGGAACTGTTGCGCGAATCAGAATATCTGAAGTCATGTCAGGGTGATAGCATTGTTACTTACGCGAAGTTTCTTAAAAATGGCCGTATATTTAAGGAAGAGTTGTGCAATAGTTGGAAATTGCTGGGATCATGTTCAAAATTAGAGCTAGAAAATATAACTATCCCTGTGGAGGGAAATTGTCTATCATTTTTACAATATCAAAACTTTGCAAAATATTTTCACAAAGAATTTAAAAGTAATATAAGTCAACCAATTGTGTTCCAAAGAATCAACCTCGATCCGAAACGAAAGCAGGATTCACTTTTGCAAATAAAATCGTCCAATACTGTTAGTTTAGTCCGTGATTACTTTATCCATTCGTCTCGTGCACGTGACACCTACTATAATATTCAGCGGGAGCGCAAAATATGGTGGATGCGCTACTCTGCCGATCCTAGTCGTTATGTTGTAGGAACACTTGACCCATCAAAATATATCGAGGGCTGTCTTGAAAATTATTGTCAGGCCGTAACGATCAAGTCGCTATTTTCCGACGACGCTATCATAATGGAGACAATAGTCTGGGCAGAGCTAAATCCGACAAGGAATGTCAATAATATTTCAAATATTGGAGTCTCAGTTGTTAGATCTGTTGTTGATTTAAATTTGGCAACGATTGGTAAGTGATAAATTTTATTGCATAAGAAATTTCTTGTGTCCACACGAATCTTTCTAAAAGTTTTCACTGGTACTCCTTGTGCCTATTTACAAATATACTCCCCAAAAACGTTTTGTATATATCCTTGGTTTTACTTCGTTTTTAACAGATAAACGCAATGAGTTCGAACAAGTACCAAATTTTTAACCAAGTAGCTTAACGACATTTGGCATAAGTTGAGTTTAGGGGCTATGCTTGGATTGACCTGAAAATTTTACCGCAGGTAGGTATTTGTAACCTGATTACGGCAATATAATTTTTTTGTGGGGGAAATACCCGGTTACCCGGTTATTCGACCCAAAAGTTCGGATACAACATCCGGTTTATATCGGTTCTACGTAACCGATATCAATAATATGGGTATCATTTGAAAGCTTATGAAAATACCTATCCAACAAGTGGTCATATGACGGGGTAACTGGAGAAATTTCGGAGAAATTTAGGAAAATGTGCATTTTTGTATGAGTAATTTTTGAAAAACCCATAAAAACTCGAAAATGGACCCATTATAGGGTCTTAAAATCTATACACAATATTATAGCTAACACTATTGCCTTTCCAAAATGGTGTCATATGTGTTGATATCTTTTGTAGTTCCGAAGATATTGACTTTTAAAGTCGTTACTTATGAAAGCAGTTTGAGTGAACCCAAGTTTTGTGTCGGGTTTAACGTTCTTGTTAATCTGCTTTGTTTTTAATTTGGTGTTGTTAGAATATTATGGATCGCGTAGTCGGTGTTGGACATATCCCAGAGGAGAAAATCTTAAGCCCCGGCCGAAGGCCGGCTGCTTACAAAAATTACAATTTTTAGAAAAACTATGGATCGCGTAGCCGGTGTTGGACATACCCCAGAGGAGAAATCTTAAGCCCCAGCCGAAGCCCGGCTACTTTCGAAAACTACAGTTTTTAGGAAACTATTGATCGCGTAGCCGGTGTTGGACATACCCCAGAGGAGAAAATCTTAAGCCCCGGCCGAAGGCCGGCTACTTACAAAAATTACAATTTTTAGAAAAACTATGGATCGCGTAGCTGGTGTTGGACATACCCTAGAGGAGAAAATCTTAAGCCCCGGCCGAAGGCCGGCTACTTACAAAAATTACAATTTTTAGAAAAACTATGGATCGCGTAGCTGGTGTTGGACATACCCTAGAGGAGAAAATCTTAAGCCCCGACCGAAGGCCGGCTACTTACAAA
The DNA here is from genome assembly GCF_030504385.1 of Musca domestica. Classification (NCBI taxonomy): domain Eukaryota; kingdom Metazoa; phylum Arthropoda; class Insecta; order Diptera; family Muscidae; genus Musca; species Musca domestica. The sequence continues at coordinate 2,256,260 of NW_026712410.1, read as the reverse complement.
AATTATAATTTTTAGAAAAACTATGGATCGCGTAGCCGGTGTTGGACATACCCTAGAGGAGAAAATCTTAAGCCCCGGCCGAAGGCCGGCTACTTACAAAATGTACAATTTTTAGAAAAACTATGGATCGCGTAGCCGGTGTTGGACATACCGCAGAGGAGAAAATCTTAAGCCTCGGCCGAAGGCCGGTTGCTTAAAAAAGCTATAAAGGTCAAAGTCAATGCATCTAGACTGGAGAAAAATATAATTTAATGAATTCTATCTCTTATATCCACGGAACCACAAAAGATATCAACACATATGACACCATTTTGGAAAGGCAATAGTGTTAGCTATAATATAGTGTATAGATTTTAAGACCCTATAATGGGTCCATTTTCGAGTTTTTATAGGTTTTTCAAAAAGTACTCATACAAAAATGCAAATTTTCCTAAATTTCTCCGAAACCGGTTCCAGCTACCCCGTCATATGACCACTTGTTGGATAGGTATTTTCATAAGCTTTCATAATGATACCCATTTTATTGATATCGGTTACGTAGAACCGGATGTTGTATTCGAACTTTTGGGTCGAATAACCGTGTAACCGGGTATTTCCCCCACAAAAAAATTACATTGCCGTAATCAGGTTACAAATACCTACCTGCGGTAAAAATTTCAAAATGATCCGAGCATAGCCCCTAAACTCAACTTGCTCCCGACATTTACCTACATGTAAAACCTCGAATTTTTCGAATAAAAAATGTGTTGATTCAAACAATAGTTTTCTTCTTTAAGTGAGGAAATAAAGTGTTGTCGACTGAAAGTTCTGGAGGGATACTGTTCTGTTTCCTGCCAATGTGAATTACAGATGATTTTGGTGGTGACATTTTAACCCCAGATTTGTTTGTCAATTTGGCTATTTCCTGTATAAATAAAGAGAAAAAATTGTCACATCATTACTTTACTTTACTAGGTCGTCAGCATATAGGCAATGAAAATGTTGAATTTATTATATCATTAGTGCTTTTGTTACGAAGTGGTCAATGTGTCCTGGAGCCTTTGCACAATTTTGCTGTTCTTTGTTCGCTGGGTGTAACGAACCATGATAGCTTTTTTGAAATAATTCGTTCCATTAGCGAAATTGACCAGTAACCGGAAAAGTTAATTGGGTCAGTAAAGTGGGTGCTGTTTACATTGATTACAGGTATAGTGTGTGTAGTGTTTATTCAAGATATTTTGCTCCATACAATAGAAAGTTTTGAAAACTTGTTGCTTTTTCTTTCTATTTTCATATCTAAATTTGGCATAGCGTACACAAGTATACAACTTCCCCACTATGGTAAAATGTTTTGTTCGTCCGTATTCGTCCGTATAGCCAAATACGTGATGTCCATGTCTTAAAATCTACCAAATAATAACGTTTTAAAAATTGATACTTTCTAAATTCACCCAACTGTAACATTTTCCAATTATTAGATTCATATTTGTTGTATTTACCTCATTATTCAACGGACTTATTTTATATTTCTTCACCAGCCTTATGAAATGTTATAATCATATAGTAGCCTTAGATAAACAAACTATATTTGAATACAATTTTCTTCACTTAATTCTGATTACCTGAATTAGTTATCTTATTCTACCACTTCCACCTTTACATCAGGTTATGGACCTTTTGTATCGTTTATCGTAAAATTGTTACGCGGATTACAACAATATATAATTCAATATATATAATTTCATTTTCTTCTGGTTTAAAATGTCTGTTTTAAAAGCTACGTGGACGTAACATTTCGATGTATGGAGAAGACATGCGAAGTCTCATCAATTACTGTCATATTGCAAAGCTAAAACGGCAGGAGAGGTTTGGGATTCTTTGTTAAGCGCATACGAAGACAATGGATTGACCTGATAAGTGGAACTCTTGAAACATTTGGGTTAACTAAAGCCTGGTGATTTTTCTTTAATGCAATTCTGGAGGAAATAATTTAAATGAATTGTCAAATTTTCCGGAAACAGGAAAGCATATCTCCCCAAAAGAATTACCAGCGATTAGAGAACCGGCAGTAACTCTACAAGCGGTGGTGATATTTTTCTGGAAACTTCTAGGAATAGTAATGCTCATAATGAAGAAACTTTATGATAACCAATTCCGGAAAGTGCCAGTCTTCGACTTGCCGAAAGGATTGCTAACTGACCTAAACGTTCTTTGGATTTAGTGCAATAGAATTCGTACTTGATCATCCGATTAATATAGCAGAAGTAAATACATCATATTCCGAGGAGTTGAATCAATCTATGAAAGAAGAATACGAATCGTTAATTGCCAATTGATTTAGCTGCCAAGTACAGTTTGAAAATGCTAAAAAATGAATGCGGTTACAGCTTCTTTAAACGGCACTCGAAAGGAGGAGATCCATATGGAACAGCCCAAAGGTATGAATGATGGAACTGGTAGAGTTTGAAATAGCAAAATTTTCTTACAGGAGGGTTAAACATTATCCGATGCCGATCAATGCATTAATTAAAGAGTGCAAAAGAATGAAATAGCATAGATTGCAATTTATGTAGATGAAGTGGAAATTTTTTGAAACAAATACATTTATATTCAACGTATTAAAAAGACGTTAAAAAATAACTTTAGAATGCAAGACTTGGGCGAAGCATCTTTAATGTTGGGAATCAGAACTACTCAAAACGAAAACTCAAGCAAAATTGATCAAGCAAAGTATTTTAAAAAAGTTCTTAAGTGTTAGACTGCAGCCCAATAAGAACTCCTGTGGATTGTGATAAAAAAAAGATATTGCGACAATCCTGGAAAAGGTCACTGGGAAGCATGTAAAAGGATGATGCGTTATTGAAAAGAATTTTGAGCAATGGTATTGTTTATACTAAAGGTGGCAAAGAAATGGCTGGATAATGCGACGCTGATAATGGCAGTGACGTCGATGAAAGACGTTCGACAACTAGATATGTATTTAATTTTCAAAGTGGTGCTGTGCCCTGTGCCCAAAAAGAGAGAAAACTGTACTGCTCAACAGGGTCTTCTTTCCCCGCTAATTATTCCAAGCCCGTTCCCTTGGCTGTGGTTTCACTCCAAATTGCACGACTTCCAATTTTGTTTCCTGGGTGCTGGACGAATTTCCGTTATTAGACAACATTTTCCATCGGATGCAGCAGGACGAGATGCAATGAATTTACATTGAAGATTAATAGGTTGTCACGAGAGCACAAGAGGATTTGAATTTTTTTCACCGTTGAAATTGATATGACTGAGTAACAATTAAATAACGGATTCCTGGATAAACTGTTCTACATGCCGTTTTCGCCTATGTCAGTTGAAAAGAACCTTGAGACACAAGGTTCCGCCTGGGATATATTATTCGATGACTAACGCAAAACAGGATGTGCTATAGAATGTTCTTGTCGACTTTTATATACTTAGCCACGTTGTTTGTGGACGTCGAATGTACTACTTTCCGACCAAAATTTTTTCCAACCATAAACTACTCCAAAATAACATTTGATCTCGCAAACAACAACTATCTGCGATAAATTGCATTTGAAGTGTAAGTTAAGATACCTTGTTGACCTCTAATTACGTCGGCCTAAGTTAGCTACGCGGATCTGGAAACAAGTCTCTCATAAAAATTTAAAGTTTTAGGAACAGATAAAAATGGGGTATAAATTTTTATTTATATGTTGTTTACGTTTTTTGAAGTTCTTTTCATTTACATATTTGCGGTATACGGTAATGTAAAAAATCAGAACAATTTCAGCTGAGCATATATAATAAATTAAATTTTAACTTTTATTCAATCTTTAATAGGCTTGCTCCTGGACAGCGCAGCTCATGGACTTGAAAGAAATGTTCTGAAAGTAAATCAAAAACTTGCTCCATACCAGTGCCTCTTAGTGCCTTATGAAGGTAATTTAATAACATATTTCATCTTACTAACTATTAAACAAATTATAATTTATTTAATTTTAAACATTTTTTATAGATGATGACGCCATAATTGAACTTTGCAGTCATCTACAACATGTTTTGCAGCGTTCAGGACTTAGAGTGTACAATTTAGAGATTAGTACTGCTAAAAATATTACTAGTATATTAAGTAAGGCTGATTTACTGGGAATTCCTTTTACCATAATAGTGAAGAAAGTTGCCTTAAAAACAGGACTTTTGCGGTTGCGAAATCGAGACACTACCCTATCGGAAACTGTACATATAAGTGACTTGTCGCCTTACATAAATTCAATTTTTAAAGAATGAAAATAAATTTATTATGAATAGTTGTTAAGTGTACTCTGATTTTTAAAGTATAATTTAAGGTATACTCATAGCACAATTACAGAAGGCAAAGCAAACTTCTTAAGTTCAACGGTTTTATGTTAAACATATATTGCAATGTTTAAGATAAATGTACTAAACCCAAAAAATAATAAAATGGATACAGTCGTGGGAATTACAAACATATGCATAGACTAGACTAAAATAAAACCGTGGGGCACGTCAATTATCTACAATCGTTGATTAAAAAGTTTGTTTTGTAATGTTACACTATAATTAGGCAGTTGTTCAACCAACAGCAATGGACGCGTAAATGGGTAACAAATTGTACAATTTTGTGACAAAACTGTATTGTCCAACTATTTTAGATTCCATCTTGTGCAATAAGAATTTTGTTAAAAAAATAAAATAAACAATAACATGCATATTTAAAAGTCTATTGAGCAATGGGTATACTTAACTACTTTCACATTTTTTGATTTACTGACTAGAAATAGAAATAGGTAAAAAAAACTTTTTAAGTTAAAGGGTTTTATGTTAAACATATATTGCAATGTTTAAGATAAATGTACTAAGATCCAAAAAATAATAAAATGGATACAGTCGTTGGAGTTATAAACATATGCATACACTAGACTAAAATAAAACCGTCAATTGTCTTAAAAGTGTTTTTACCTATTTTTTTCTAGTCTTTAGTTTTTAACCTAGCCTCATTTTGCTCAGGTGTTTTGACGCTAATTGTTCCCCTCGTTTCACCTTCACTTTCTTTAGCTCGTTTTGCTTTATAATTTTCATTCGCTGTTTGAAGCCTTCGTTTACGTTGTGTTGCAGTTTCTGTTTTATTTGTGTTTGTATTTTTTGTACCATTTTGTTCTCATTTTGTACAACAAGATGCGCCTGAGTCTTGAGGGGAAAACACTTACGACATATAATTTTTATCCACCCTAAAGCCATACAGTTTTCGGAGCGGTGTACCGCTATCATTTTTAGCCACCCTAACGCCACACAGTCCTTAACAGGCTGGATTAATCATACCTAACTTACAGATGCAATATGCTCAACCACTAAATGGCGTATAATAATAAGATTTAAACTTAATCTTATTTTTATACGCCATTTAGTGGCTGAGCATATCTTAAATATTGATTTAAACGTTGTGTCTGGATTTGTTGCATAGAGAACGATGTATTTTGGACTATGTCAGTGGAAAAGAACCTTGAGACACTTTGGGAACCTGGGATATATTATTCGATGACCAAAGCAAAACAGGATGTGCTATATAATATTTTTGGTGACTTTTATACACTCAGCCACGTTGTTTGAGGACGTCGAGTGTACTACTTTCCAACTAAAATTATTATTCCGACCACAAACTACTCCAAAATTACATTCGATCTCGCAAACAACTATCTGCGATAAATTGCATTTAAACTTAAAGTTAAGATACCTTGTTGACCTATTATTACGTCGGTCTAAGGTTAGCTACGCGAATCTCGTGTGGTGCGCCAACTTTTACAATCCCACGGTTACCGGATTGACCCGAAACAACAAAATCCCAGTTTCGGACAGCGGCTGCCAACCCAGTATGTACATGTTTGTGTTTGTCTATTTTTCTGCATTGGGAACAGCATATCCCGGAATGCGTGCTCCGGATTTTATTGGTCCGTGCCGAAATTGAGGAAAACCCGGACCTTAGTTCTGCTCAGTTTGTCAGAACGTCATCCACCACATATCTGTTTCGGTGTGATGTAATGGATGTAAAGAATGGGTGCACTTCAAGAACTGTTCCCGACTAAGGCGTTTGTGAGACTATTATGTTGCGACTTGCTGCAGTAACGTAGTCACCAGCGAGTCCACTTCTTCGACGTCCTCATCAGAGACGTCGTCGGAGTCGGAGCAACCAACACCGCAGCATCCAACGCCACATGTTGCGTTCCAACTCCGGACTGTGCATCAATCTTACCGCCTGATACTAGGTGATTTTAATGCCCAACATGAGTTGTGGCATTCCGTCCTAGGTAATGACCAGAGGGGATCAGCGTTGGTAGAGCAGATTGACTGCTCCACATTCTGCACGGTTAACGAGGATACCCCCACCCGAAAAAGAGGAGAGTGTCACTGTTCACCAGACTTAACCATGGTGTCACCCGGTCAGATAAATGACTGGATTGGCAGCCCGTCATTTCTCTTCGCTCAGACCATCTCCCGATAATCCTCTCCATAAGCGATAGGGCGAAGCGAAGAGTATTACGTCGCATCAGATCTCTTCCCGCCGAGGAGGAACCACCAAAAGTACCACAAAAGCATTATACTCTATTTCGACACATATTAGTAGAGGACTCAACCAGAACAAGCCGTGTAGCAGAACAGTGTTGGTAGCCCTTGACCTATCAAAGGCATTTGATACGGTCAATCATGCCGTACTGTTTGAGGACGTGCTCTCTGCACCCTCCGGCTTTGAAACGTTGGATAATCAACTATATGTGTGGACGCCAGTCGTACGTGGGATTTTGGAACAAGAAGTCCAAACCCGTAGAGTGAAACAGGGAGTTCCCCAAGGTGAGGTGATATCTCCGAAACTGTTTAACCTTTACCTTTTCGGAAGTCCTCGCCCTCCAGACGGCATGGTGATCGTAGCGTATGCCCAGGGGTCGATGACACATGTGAAAGGTTGAACCCCTACCTCGCGGAGCATGCCGCATACTTCCACGTGAGGAATATATAAATATCTGCCATGAAATCAACGGTCACACTCTTTACCACATGGTCTGCGGAGATGAGAACACGGCTGAATGTGCAGGTCGAAGGGAATTTAAAACCGACCACGGGGTCACATTCGACAGCATGTCCAAGTCGTCCGCACAAGCCACAGCTATCTGCGAAAAGATGAAAAGTAGGAACAAGGTCCTCAAGGCGCTAGCTGGCAGCACTTGGGGTGCGGACAAAGAAACCTTGTTGACCCCTTATAATGCGATAGGTCGGTCTGTGGTCAGCTATGCGACTACAGTGTGGTCTAGTGCTACGCTGTGGAAGCACATCCAGACCTGCCGTAACGCTACCCTGAGAGCTGCGACAGGGTACATCGGGTTCTACGATACCGGATTGACCCGAAACAACAACATCCCAGTTTCGGCCAGCGGCTGCCAACCCAGTATGTACATGTTTGTGTTTGTCTATTTTTCTGCATTGGGAGCAGCATACCCCGGAATGCGTGCTCCGGATTTTATTGGTCCGTGCCGGGATTGAGGAAAACCCCGGACCTTAGTTCTGCTCAGTTTCTCAAAACGTCATCCACCACATATCTGTTTCGGAGTGATGTAATGGATGTAGAGAATAGGTGTACTTCAAGAACTATTCCCGACTAAGGCGTTTGTGAGACTACAGCGAAAGGGATTATGTTGCGATATGCTGCAGTAACGTAGTCCCCAGCGAGTCCACTTCTTCGTCGTCCTCATCAGAGGCGTCGTCGGAGTATGGAACTCCACCGCAGTCTCCAGAAAAGCAACCAACACCGCAGTATCTAACGCCACATGTTGCGCTCCAACTCCGCACTGTACATTATTCTTGCAATTCAATTGCAGCGGACTCTGAGGCAAAATAGTGGAATTTATGGTTCGGAGGAATATTAAGATCGCAGCGGTTCAGAAAACCAAACTGAATCAAAATTGCAGCCTATAACGTTGTTATAGTTTCAACGTACCAAGGAAGGATCGCACAAGAAATGTATGTGCGATCCTTCCTGTTCAGTACAGACCTACCTCGCCTGAGCTGGTCTCTAGTGACCCATCATGGAATGTATAGGGGTAACAGTAAAGTGTGGAACTGCGAGGTAGAGGTGCTTAATGTGTATATCTCGCCGATTAATAGCTGTGAACCGCGTTATTTGCCTGATATTAGCCCATTGTTGGTAGGCAATAACCGCTTGATACTAGGGGATTTTAATGCCCACCATGAGTTGTGGCATTCCGTCCTAGGTAATGACCAGAGGGGATCAGCGTTGGTAGAGCAGATTGACTGCTCCACATTCTGCATGGTTAACGAGGATACCCCCACCCGAAAAAGAGGGGAATGTCACTGTTCACCAGACTTAACCATAGTGTCACCCGACAAGATAAATGACTGGACTTGGCAGCCCGTCATTTCTCTTCGCTCAGACCATCTCCCGATAATCCTCTCCATAAGCAGGTTTCCCGATTTCATAATCTATGAACGCCGCACTTTCCTTAACTATGGGAAAGCTTCAGAGAACCGCCCAACCCTTCTGAGGTTCGGATAACAGAAAGGATTTTCCGAAACATCATCAAAGCTGCAGCCACTCGCTATATACTTGCTGCTCGAATACCCGAGATAAGACCAAACTTCCCAGCGTGATTAGCAAACGAGCGTGATGACCTCCGTCGTACTAAACCTACTGATCCTAGAATCAGTGATTTGACAGTGAAAGTCAACCGGTTGGTACAGGAGCATAAGAGGAAAAATTGGCTAGACCATTTGAAGTTTTACAACATTGGAACCGATTGTGAGTAACCTGTGGTAACGGTTAAGTCACACTCGAACCCTGGAAAAAGGATGATAGGACCTCAGTCACTTTTACGTCGTAACGATGACTGATCCGAAGAGGTGTGCGGGTATTTTAACCGAAAATTTGTCGAGCACCCGAGAGCGATAGGGCGAAGCGAAGAGTATTACGTCGCATCAGATCTCTTCCCGCCGAGGAGGAACCACCACAGTTTACGATGAGTGATGTTGCAATATAGTACCACAACAGCATTATACTCTATTTCGACACATATTAGTAGAGGACTCAACCAGAACAAGCCGTGTGACAGAACAGTTTTGGTCGCCCTTGACCTATCAAAGGCATTTGATACGGTCAATCATGCCATACTGTTTGAGGACGTGCAGAGAACCACCCTCCGGCTTTGAACCGTAACAAGAATAAGAAGTCCAAAGCCCGTAGAGTGAAACAGGGAGTTCCCCAAGGTGAGGTGATATATCCGGAACTGTTTAACCTCTACCTTTCCGGAATTCCTCGCCCTCCAGACGGCATGGAGATCGTAACGTATGCCCAGTGGTCGATGACACATGTGAAAGGCTGAACCCCTATCTCCCGGAGCTTGCCGCATACTTCCACGCGAGGAATATATAAATATCCGGCACGAAATCAACGGCCACACTCATTACCACATAGTCTGCGGAGATGAGAACACAGCTGAATGTGCAGGTCCAGGGGAATTTAATACCGACCACGAACTACCCCAAGATTCTAGGGGTCACATTCGACAGCATGTTCAAGTCGTCCGCGCAAGCCACAGCTATCACAAGATGAAAAGTAGGAACAAGGATTTCAAGGCGCTAGCCTTGTTGACTTCTTATAATGCGATAGGTCGGTCTGTGGTCAGCTATGCGGCTCCAGTGTGGTCTAGTGCTACGCTGTGGAAGCACATCCAAATCACAAACACATCCATCATACCGATGCAGTCGCAGTAGCAGATGCTATTAGCAATTATAAAATGAATGCCGTCCTCGGAGTCCACCCCCATCCATTGCAGCTGAAGAACGCCAGGTGCCTGGACAAACCAGGGTAGTTTTGGCGCAATTACGTTCAGGATGGTGTAGTCGTCTCAATTCGTATTGGTCACGAATTGATGCAGTTGTGCGTGACGCCTGTCCGGCGTGTGATACGGGTCCGCACAATACGCTACACCTCTTATATTGCACAGCCAAATCTACCCAACTCACTCCAGAAGATCTCTGGATACAGCCCATTAAAGTAGCCGAATTTCTAAACCTGGACCTGGAGCAGATTAGCAGAACGCTAATCTTTCTTTTCATTTACTTATTTGCGGTATCCGGTAATGTAAAAAATCAGAACAATTTCAGATGAGCATATATAACTAAAATTTGAATAACTAAAAATTTGAATTGTTATTTAATCTTTAATAGGCTTGCTCCTGGACAGCGCAGCTCATGGATGTGGAAGAAATGTGAAAGTAAATCAAAAACTTGCTCCATACCAGTGCCTCTTAATGCCTTATTAAGGTAATTTAATAACATATTTCATCTTACTAAATATTAACAAGTTATAATTTATTGAATTTTAATTTTTTTTATAGATGATGACGTCATAATTGAACTGTGCAGTCATCTACAACATGTTTTGCAGCGTTCAGGACTTAGAGTGTACAATTTAGAGATTAGTACTGCTAAAAATATTACTAGTATATTAAGTAAGGCTGATTTACTGGGGATTACTTTTACCATAATAGTGGAGAAAGTTGCCTTAAAAACAGGACGTTTGCGGTTGCGAAATCGAGACACTATCCTATCGTAAACTGTACATATAAGTGACTTGACGCCTTACATAAATGCAATTTTTAAAGAATGAAAAACATAATTATTATGAATAGTTGTTAAGTGTACTTTGATTTCTAAACAAATGGTTAGCTTGTCTCTTTAAAAAGCCTTAACTTTGATATACAATGTTGGCTTCCAACTATAGTCAATCTACAAATTTGGCGGTGTTCATGCTTATTACTGTTTTCCTTGTTTTGTGGATTATTGTTGTATTCGTTTCAACTTATTTATATAGAGTGCACAATACATATTTATGGTGAATGAGGGACATGTTGCATATACGCTTATGTTCAATTGTTTTCAATTTGTTGGAGTTTTCGTCGTCAGAATCGATAATAATTTCTAAATTGAATTTAACTATCATAAATAAGGTGTCATCGGTTTATAAAAGTTATGAACCCTATAAAGTATGTTAAAGAGTACGAATCTTTGTCGATTAAATTATGTACGTGAGCCTCTCCGTTCTCCATTGGCAATTACGGAAGAGCTCACTAAATTTAATATGCGTCTTTAAGACTTAGCTCATATTATTTTTAAGATTATTGATGATGATATACAAAAGTTATATATTTGTTCTCAATTAGATATACCCCCATATAATATTTTCTCCTAATATTCGTCGACTAAATGTGCTCCAATGTGGCATTTTATAATTTCAGTACACTTAAGTGTAGTCCTTTAATATTGATTTCCCATATACCCTGCTGATTTGAAGTATTTTAAAGGCCTTAAAAGCATTTTAGAGGTTATAAATCATTTGTTAAAAAATTACGAAAAGTCTACTTTATGATTTATTTCCTATTCATCAGTACCTCTTTATATTCGTTATAACATCGTATTTTATTAAATGTTCAATCATCAATTGTCAGTATTATAAAGGTCTTAACAATATTTTCGTAACTTTTAGAAGGCCATATTTGTGCAAAATCCTATGTCAATTAATATACATCCGTCTGTGTACGTGGCCGGTCTTTAAAATCGCATTAAAGGCGACATATTTAGTTTAATCTTTGAATATTTGTACAATATTCTTAGGAAGTTAGAATATATAAGTTTCGTTTAGGTATAATAATATCGCTAAACATTCCTCCTTTTGTATGTTTTTGTTATAATTTCTACCGAATGAACTGTAATTTGACATTTAAAGTTTTTAGTATTTTGAAAACAATACCGGTGATAACAGTTTACTATTGTTCCCCAATATGCGTAGCCCCAATTTAAAAGTACGTTGGGGTTTTAGTTGCTTTGATGCTTTGAGAAGTATTTTTTAATCATAATTGTATAGAATATATACAACATTTCTTTATTTTTTGTCAATAAAAATTTTCAATTCCAAAAGGCATGCTGAAACAATTCTATAAAAAATTCCTTATCAAAATAGAAAATTCAAATTTTTCACTTCCGTGATTTTTCTAGAGGCTTTTCTCAAAAATTTCATTCATGAAAACGTTTCCACTATAATTAATATTACGAATAAATACATAAAATCTATAAATAACAGTTTTATCCGTTGTGGCTTTATATGAAAATTCTAAAATCGAGAAAAATCGACAATTTTTCAATGGAATCTAATTTCAAAATAATAGTACATTCTACCGACAAATTTCGTAAGGACCTTTAAAAATTTGCCGCAAAAAAAAATCAGCGAACCAGTTGAAGATTCTTTTTTCTATATTGACCAAAAAAACCTACACATCATATTAGAATTAAAAAAGAAACACTACAAATGTACATTCGAAAATAGTAAGTCAAAATGGAAAAAAATATGCAATATAAAACATTACTATTGTACATTTTAAAAGTTGAAATGAAAATGTTCAAATTTCACATTTTTTACGCGATTTTGTTGGATTTTATTCTTTTCTGCCAAGAGGCAATTCCGAATTTGTCTTAATCGTTAAAATCAGACCGGCGGTCTTTATGTTATAAGAGTAGTAACTAACACAACTTTCTTTTACATATAGAGAGATAGATTTAAAAGTAGGCGCGTTTCTCAGCCCCTAAATAAGTACTTAGGGTTGGATGGAAAGCCAACAGCATCTCGTGTAATAATTCTGAAACCGATATCTTCACTATTTTGGCAAATATAAAGATTTTAGATAAATCGAAATAGTGGGCGTAAAAGCAGGTGTGGTCAATATTTTTTTCTTTAAAAACCTAACTCGGGGTATGACAAACGTTTGTACAAAAAATTATGCAAATCGGTCCAGCCGTTTTCAACTGATTCCGTTACCAACAAACAACAATTGATTTTATATATATAGATTCCTTATCAAAATAGAAAATTCAAGTTTTTCACTTCCGCGATTTTTCTAGAGGCTTTTCTCAAGACTTTCTCTTATGAAAACGTTTCCACTATAATTACAAATAACCAAAAGAAAATTTGAGTCAATTCGGCCAAGCAGTTCTAAACTGATGTGTTACTATGTTTTTTAAATTGTATACATAAAAATTTAAAGAAGTATGTGTGACCAGTTCCTCTGACCCCAAACTGATACCTAGGGTTGGGGGGAGAGTCAAGAGTACATCATATACTAAACTATGGAACAAATATCTTCATTATTTTGACAAATATTAGGATATTAGGTAAATCGAAAAAAATGGGCGTAAAAGTAGGCGTGGTCACTTTTTCTTTGCACAAAAACCAAAATCGGGGTAGGACGAACATTTAAAAAAAAATATTCAAATCCCTCCAACCGTTCTTGGCTGATTCGATTACCAACGAACAACAATCGATTTATATATATATATAGATTAAAAAGTAGTCGTGGTCAGTTCCTCTGCCCCAAATAAATACTTAGGGTTGGATGGAAAGTCAACAGTATCTTGTGTAACAATCGATATCTTCATTATTTGGCAAATATAAGGATTTCAGATAAATAGAAATAGTGGGCGTAAAAGTAGGCGTGGTCAATATTTTTTTCTTTAAAAGTCTATTTCGGGGTATGACGAACGTTTGTACAAAAAAATAATGCAAATCGGTCCGGCCGTTCTCAACTGATTCCATTACCAACGAACAACAATTGATTTTTACATATATAGATTTTAGGTATACTCATAGCACAATTACAGAAGGTAGAGCAAAGCTATCCCCCAAATATATTTTTTTTCGTTTGGTGTCCTTATTCTGTCAAAACACATACACATTTTGTGTATGTGTGTGTGTATTGTTTTGGCTCAAAAAATTCAATAATTTGAAATTATTTCAAATAGATTCCATCTTATGGAATAAGAATTTTGTTAAAAAAATAAATAAAAATAAACAATAACAACTGTTGCATATTTAAAAGTCTATTTGACACTATAAGATCCAGCGCAGAGTTGCATTTTTCTAGTTTCTTTGCAGTTGAGCATCCTTTCTTATTGAGCAATGGGTATACTTACCATTCTCTAACTAATTTTTCATTTTTTGATTTACTGACTAGAAAAAGAAAAGGTAAAAAAATTTAAGTTAAACGGTTTTATGTTAAACATATGTTTGCAATGTTTAAGATAAATGTACTAAAACCAAAAAAATAATAAAATGGATACAGTCGTTGGAATTATAAACATATGCATAGACTAGACTAAAATAAGACCGTGGGGCACGTCAATTGTCTACAATCGTTGATTATAATGTCTGTTTTGTAATGTTACACTATAATTAGGCAGTTGTTCAACCGACACCAATGGACGCGTAAATGGGTAACAAATTGAACAATTTTTTGACAAAACTGTATTGTCCTACTATTTTAGATTCCATCTTGTGCAATAAGAACTTGTTAAAAAAATAAAAAACGGTTTTATGTTAAACATAAATTGCAATGTTTAAGATAAATGTACTAAAAAATAATAAAATGGATACAGTCGTGTGAATTATAAACATATGCCTAGACTAGACTAAAATACAACCCTGGGGCAAGTCAATTGTCTTAAAAAGTGTTTTTACCTATTTTTTCTAGTCTTTAGTTTTTAACCTAGCCTCATATTGCTCAGGTGTTTTGAAGTTAATTGCTCCCGTCTTTTCTGTAATCGACTATTTGTAATACCTAACTTACAGATGCAATTTCTAAGTTTAAATCTTATTATTATACGCCATTTAGCGGCTGCGCATATCTTAAATATTGAGGTTGTATAGTGCACTGTATTCTTCTTGTCAAGCCCATTTATTTGATTCCCATATTGGTGGAGTTGATAAAAAATTGTTATCAGCCATTTGGTAGCGGCGACCATCTTAGATTACTTATGGATAGTAAATTGTATTCTATTTGTTGAGACCTTTCATTTGATTTGATGGGATTGATAAAACCTAAGTTATCCGCCATTTTATAGAGGCCGCTGTTTTGGATTTTAATTTTATATAATTCATCGTATTCTACTGGTTGAGCACTTTCATTTGATACCCATATTGATGGGATGGATAAACCTACCCATCTTGGATTTCAATTTTTTATAGTATTTGTTTTCTAGGTTTTTTTATCCTTTCATTTGATACCAATACTGATGGGATTAATAAAATATAATTTATCCGGGTGGTGTCGATTATATGTCGGGTGGTGCCGATTATATGACGTTACACCACTATGCGTATTTAGTAAATCTCCAGTAACAAAAAGCAGAGTTATTTTCAAGCTGTATCTGATATCTGGTACCAAATATTATTCCTGTAGAGTGCATATTGCGAATGCGAGGGACTTATCAATCAAGTGGATGAAACACATATATGAGCGCTACAGCTATATCTGAAATTCAAAACACACACATATACAAACTGTGTATACGTTTTGACAGAATAGGGGAGCCAAAAGAAAGACGTATATTTAAGAGGTATCTTTAAATACTTCTTTAAGCTTGCTTGGGTTCCTGGCCATTGCAATGAATCACCAGATGACAATACTGAATGCCACTATCTAGTCTTTTTGGTGTCAGACAGAGGCCCATGGGTAAGCAAATTCTGCATGACTTGTCTTCATTCTTCGAAAAAGAGCCGAAGTTTTTTTACAGTTAGTCATACGACTAAAACGGTTAAAGACGACACGATAATATCTTCTTAGATATTCCTCACTTCACTTCACTCTACTTCTACTCACTCGATATTCCTTTTATTGCCTTAGAGATCAAAAACATGTTCTATGATTTTAACGTTGTGTCTGGATTTGTTGTATAGAGAACGATGTATTTTGGACTATGTCAGTGGAAAAGAAACCTTGAGACACATTGGGAACCTATGGAAACCTGGGATATATTATTCGATGACCAAAGCAAAGCTGGATGTGCTATATAATATTCTTGGTGACTTTTATACACTCAGCCACGTTGTTTGAGGACGTCGAGTGTACTACTTTGCGACAAAAATTATTATTCCAACCACAAACTACTCCAAAATTAAATTCGATTTCGCAAACAACTATCTGCGATAAATTGAAGTTAAAGTTAAGATACCTTGTTGACCTCTAATTACGTCGGTCTAAGGTTAGCTACGCGGATCTCGTGTGGTGCGGCAACTTTTACAATACCACGGTTTCGGCCAGCGAAATCTACATCTACGATTGGTTTTGGTACATCGGGTTCTACGATACCGGATTGACCCGAAACAACAACATTCCAGTTTTGGCCAGCTGTTTGTGTTTGTCTATTTTTCTTCATTGGGAGCAGCATATCCCGGAATGCGTGCCCCGGATTTTATTGGTCCGTGCCGGGATTGAGGAAAACCCCGGACCTTAGTTTTGCTCAGTTTCTCAGAACGTCATCCACCACATATCTGTTTCGGAGTGATGTAATGGATGTAGAGAATAGGTGTACTTCAAGAACTGTTTCCGACTAAGGCGTTTGTGAGACTACAGCGAAAGGGATTATGTTGCGATATGCTGCAGTAACGTAGTCCCCAGCGAGTCCACTTCTTCGTCGTCCTCATCAGAGGCGTCGTCGGAGTATGGAACTCCACCGCAGTCTCCAGAAAAGCAACCAACACCGCAGTATCTAACGCCACATGTTGCGCTCCAACTCCGCACTGTACATTATTCTTGCAATTCAATTGCAGCGGACTCTGAGGCAAAATAGTGGAATTTATGGTTCGGAGGAATATTAAGATCGCAGCGGTTCAGAAAACCAAACTGAATCAAAATTGCAGCCTATAACGTTGTTATAGTTTCAACGTACCAAGGAAGGATCGCACAAGAAATGTATGTGCGATCCTTCCTGTTCAGTACAGACCTACCTCGCCTGAGCTGGTCTCTAGTGACCCATCATGGAATGTATAGGGGTAACAGTAAAGTGTGGAACTGCCGAGGTAGAGGTGCTTAATGTGTATATCTCGCCGATTAATAGCTGTGAACCGCGTTATTTGCCTGATATTAGCCCATTGTTGGTAGGCAATAACCGCCTGATACTAGGGGATTTTAATGCCCACCATGAGTTGTGGCATTCCGTCCTAGGTAATGACCAGAGGGGATCAGCTTTGGTAGAGCAGATTGACTGCTCCACATTCTGCACGGTTAACGAGGACACCCCCACCCGAAAAAGAGGAGAGTGTCACTGTTCACCAGACTTAACCATAGTGTCACCCGATCAGATAAATGACTGGACTTGGCAGCCCGTCATTTCTCTTCGCTCAGACCATCTCCCGATAATCCTCTCCATAAGCAGGTTTCCCGATTTCATAATCTCTGAACGCCGCACTTTCCTTAACCATGGGATAGCTCTTCAGAGGAAAGCTTCAGAGAACCGCCCAACCCTTCTGAGGTTCGGATAACAGAAAGGATTTTCCGAAACATCATCAAAGCTGCAGCCACTCGCTATATACTTGCTGCTCGAATACCCGAGATAAGACCAAACTTCCCAGCGTGATTAGCAAACGAGCGTGATGACCTCCGTCGTACTAAACCTACTGATCCTAGAATCAGTTATTTGACAGTGAAAGTCAACCGGTTGGTACAGGAGCATAAGAGGAAAAATTGGCTAGACCATTTGAAGTTTTACAACATTGGAACCGATGTGAGTAACCTGTGGTAACTGTTAAGTCACACTCGAACCCTGGAAAAAAGGATGATAGGACCTCAGTCACTTTTAACGTCGTAACGATGACTGATCCGAAGAGGTGTGCGGGGTATTTTAACCGAAAATTTGTCGAGCACCCGAGAGCGATAGGGCGAAGCGAAGAGTATTACGTCGCATCAGATCTCTTCCCGCCGAGGAGGAACCACCAAAAGTACCACAAAAGCATTATACTCTATTTCGACACATATTAGTAGAGGACTCAACCAGAACAAGCCGTGTAGCAGAACAGTGTTGGTAGCCCTTGACCTATCAAAGGCATTTGATACGGTCAATCATGCCGTACTGTTTGAGGGACGTGCTCTCTGCACCCTCCGGCTTTGAAACGTTGGATAATCAACTATATGTGTGAACGCTAGTCGTACGTGGGATTTTGGAACAAGAAGTCCAAAGCCCGTAGAGTGAAACAGGGAGTTCCCCAAGGTGAGGTGATATCTCCGAAACTGTTTAACCTTTACCTTTTCGGAAGTCCTCGCCCTCCAGACGGCATGATGATCGTAACGTATGCCAGTGGTCGATGACACATGTGAAAGGTTGAACCCCTACCTCGCGGAGCATGCCGCATACTTCCACGTGAGGAATATATAAATATCTGCCACGAAATCAACGGTTACACTCTTTACCACATGGTCTGCGGAGATGAGAACACGGCTGAATGTGCAGGTCGAAGGGAATTTAATACCGACCACGGGTCACATTCGACAGCATGTCCAAGTCGTTCGCACAAGCCACAGCTATCTGCGAAAAGATGAAAAGTAGGAACAAGTTCCTCAAGGTGCTAGCTGGCAGCACTTGGGGTGCGGACAAAGAAACCTTGTTGACCCCTTATAATGCGATAGGTCGGTCTGTGGTCAGCTATGCGACTACAGTGTGGTCTAGTGCTACGCTGTGGAAGCACATCCAGACCTGCCGTAACGCTACCCTGAGAGCTGCGACAGGGTACATCGGGTTCTACGATAGCGGATTGACCCGAAACAACAACATCCCATTTTCGGCCAGCGGCTGCCAACCCAGTATGTACATGTTGTGTTTGTCTATTTTTCTGCATTGGGAGCAGCATATCCCGGAATGCGTGCTCCGGATTTTATTGGTCCGTGCCGGGATTGAGGAAAACCCTGGACCTTAGTTCTGCTCAGTTTCTCAGAACGTCATCCACCACATATCTGTTTCGGAGTGATGTAATGGATGTAGAGAATAGGTGTACTTCAAGAACTGTTCCCGACTAAGGCGTTTGTGAGACTACAGCGAAAGGGATTATGTTGCGATATGCTGCAGTAACGTAGTCCCCAGCGAGTCCACTTCTTCGTCGTCCTCATCCGAGGCGTCGTCGGAGTATGGAACTCCATCGCAGTCTCCAGAAAAGCAATCAACACCGCAGTATCTAACGCCACATGTTGCGCTCCAACTCCGCACTGTACATCATTCTTGCAATTCAATTGCAGCGGACTCTGAGGCAAAATAGTGGAATTTATGGTTCGGAGGAATATTAAGATCGCAGCGGTTCAGGAAACCAAACTGAATGAAAATTGCAGCCTATAACGTTGTTATAGTTACAACGTGCCAAGGAAGGATCGCACAAGAAATGTATGTGCGATCCTTCCTGTTCAGTACAGACCTACCTCGCCTGAGCTGGTCTCTAGTGACCCATCATGGAATGTATAGGGGTAACAGTAAAGTGTGGAACTGCCGAGGTAGAGGTGCTTAATGTGTATATCTCGCCGATTAATAGCTGTGAACCGCGTTATTTGCCTGATATTAGCCCATTTTTAATAGGCAATAACCGCCTGATACTAGGGGATTTTAATGCCCACCATGAGTTGTGGCATTCCGTCCTAGGTAATGACCAGAGGGGATCAGCGTTGGTAGAGCAGATTGACTGCTCCACATTCTGCACGGTTAACGAGGATACCCCCACCCGAAAAAGAGGAAAGTGTCACTGTTCACCAGACTTAACCATTGTGTCACCCGATCAGATAAATGACTGGACTTGGCAGCCTGTCATTTCTCTTCGCTCAGACCATCTCCCGATAATCCTCTCCATAAGCAGGTTTCCCGATTTCATAATCTCTGAACGCCGCACTTTCCTTAACCATGGGATAGCTCTTCAGAGGAAAGCTTCAGAGAACCGCCCAACCCTTCTGAGGTTCGGATAACAGAAAGGATTTTCCGAAACATCATCAAAGCTGCAGCCACTCGCTATATACTTGCTGCTCGAATACCCGAGATAAGACCAAACTTCCCAGCGTGATTAGCAAACGAGCGTGATGACCTCCGTCGTACTAAACCTACTGATCCTAGAATCAGTGATTTGACAGTGAAAGTCAACCGGTTGGTACAGGAGCATAAGAGGAAAAATTGGCTAGACCATTTGAAGTTTTACAACATTGGAACCGATGTGAGTAACCTGTGGTAACTGTTAAGTCACACTCGAACCCTGGAAAAAAGGATGATAGGACCTCAGTCACTTTTAACGTCGTAACGATGACTGATCCGAAGAGGTGTGCGGGGTATTTTAACCGAAAATTTGTCGAGCACCCGAGAGCGATAGGGCGAAGCGAAGAGTATTACGTCTCATCAGATCTCTTCCCGCCGAGGAGGAACCACCAAAAGTACCACAAAAGCATTATACTCTATTTCGGCATTTGATACGGTCAATCATGCCGTACTGTTTGAGGACGTGCTCTCTGTACCCTCCGGCTTTGAAACGTTTAATAATTATTATACATTATAATTATTATACATACATATATATATATATATATATAATGTTACCCATTTACGTCGACAATTTGCATTATAATGCAACCAAATTTGATTTTTTTTGTCAAAGCAATACACATACATACACAAAATGTGTATGTGTTTTGGACAGAATAATTTATTTACCTTCTGTAATTGTGCTGTGTAGTGCTAGTATTTATTATACTTTAACAACTATTCATAATAAAATTAAAATAAATTAAATAAATTAAATAAATTATAATTTGTTAATATTTAGTAAGATGAAATATGTTATTAAATTTCCTTAATAAGGCACTAAGAGTCACTTGTATGGAGCAAGTTTTTGATTAACTTTCACAACATTTCTTCCAAGGCCATGATCTGCGCTGTCCAGGAGCAAGCCTATTAAAGATTGAATATCAATTCAAATTTTATTTATTATATACGCCCAACTTAAATTGTTCTGATTTTTACATTACCGGATACCGCAAATAAGTAAATGAAAAGAACTTCAAAAAACGTACACAACATATACGTAGAAATGTATTCTCATTTTTATCTGTTCCTAAAACTCTAAATGTTTTTGAGAGACTTGTTTCTTTGTTGTTGTTGTTGTAGCAGTAGTACATGCAAGTGTTTGCGTTCTCCTAATCTGGTTCCAGCTCCAGGTTTAGAAATTCGGCTACTTTAATGGGCTGTAGCCAGAGATCTTCTGGAGTGAGTTGGGTAGGTTTGGCTGTGCAATTTAAAAGGTGTAGCGTATTGTGCTGACCTGTATCACACGCCGGGCAGCGTCACGCACAACTTCATCAATTCGTGCTCAATACGAATTGAGGCGACTACACCATCCTGAACGTAATTGCGCCAAAACTACCTTGGTTTGTCTGGCGTTATTCAGCTGCAATGGATGGGAGTGGACACCGAGGACGGCATTAATTTTATAATTGCTAATAGGTTCTGCTACTGCGACTGCATCGGTATGAATCAGACCTACCTGATGCG
Organism: Musca domestica; assembly: GCF_030504385.1. Taxonomy (NCBI): domain Eukaryota; kingdom Metazoa; phylum Arthropoda; class Insecta; order Diptera; family Muscidae; genus Musca; species Musca domestica. Next base: position 2,234,873 of record NW_026712410.1, on the reverse strand, counting down.
CTTCTTGATCTAGAGAGGGAGGTTCTCCCTTGTTGCGTTGAACCTCCCTCTCTAGATCATGTATGTCCTTATTGACACGCCTATAATGGTTGGGATGAATCTCGCGGTAACATACAAGCAGGTTCTGCAACGAAAGCATATGATTATGTACTTTCGCCTCCTCATATAGATGGTCCAGTGGTGTCATGAGAAGGCACCCTGTCGCAGTTCTCAGGGTAGCGTTACGGCAGGTCTTGATGTGCTTCCACAGCGTAGCACTAGACCACACTGTAGTCGCATAGCTGACCACAGACCGACATATCGCATTATAAGAGGTCAACAAGGTTTCTTTGTCCGCACCCCAAGTGTTGCCAGCTAGCGCCTTGAGAACCTTGTTCCTACTTTTCATCTTTTCGCAGATAGCTGTGGCTTGTGCGGACGACTTGAACATGCTGTCGAATGTGACCCCGTGGTCGGTATTAAATTCCCTTCGACCTGCACATTCAGCCGTGTTCTCATCTCCGCAGACCATGTGGTAAAGAGTGTGGCCGTTGATTTCGTGGCAGATATTTATATATTCCTCACGTGGAAGTATGTGGCATGCTCCGCGAGGTAGGGGTTCAACCTTTCACATGTGTCATCGACCACTGGGCATACGTTACGATCACCATGCCGTCTGGAGGGCGAGGACTTCCGAAAATGTAAAGCTTAAACAGTTTCGGAGATATCACCTCACCATGGGGAACTCCCTGTTTCACTCTACGGGCTTTGGACTTCTTGTTCCAAAATCCCACGTACGACTGGCGTCCACGCATATAGTTGATTATCCAACGTTTCAAAGCCGGAGGGTGCAGAGAGCACGTCCTCAAACAGTACGGCATGATTGACCGTATCAATGCCTTTGATAGGTCAAGGGCTACCAACACTGTTCTGCTACACGGATTGTTCTGGTTGAGTCCTCTACTAATATGTGTCGAAATAGAGTATAATGCTTTTGTGGTACTTTTGGTGGTTCCTCCTCGGCGGGAAGAGATCTGATGCGACGTAATACTCTTCGCTTCGCCCTATCGCTCTCGGGTGCTCGACAAATTTTCGGTTAAAATACCCCGCACACCTCTTCGGATCAGTCATCGTTACGACGTTAAAAGTGACTGAGGTCCTATCATCCTTTTTTCCAGGGTTCGAGTGTGACTTAACAGTTACCCACAGCTTACTCACATCGGTTCCAATGTTGTAAAACTTCAAATGGTCTAGCCAATTTTTCCTCTTATGCTCCTGTACCAACCAGTTGACTTCCACTTTCAAATCACTGAATCTAGAATCTGTAGGTTTGGTACGACGGAGGTCATCACGCTCGTTATGGGAGCTATAATCACATCTGAGCGTATTTGAATATAATTTGTCAAATTTATTTTTGTACCAAGTTTAGCCACTCATGCCGAATTTCGTTGAAATCGGAAATACGTATCGTATTTTGTGCATCAAATATGTGAAATCGGCGGAAAATATATATGGGAGCTATATCCAAATCTGAACCGATTTTAATATAATTTGACTAATTTATTTTCTAATCAAAATCCCGTTACATATTCCAAATTTCTTTGGAATCGAACATACATATCTTGTATGGTGCATAAAATACATGAAATCGGTCGAATATATATATGAGAGCTATATCCAAATCTGAACCGATTTTAATATAATTTGACAAATGTATATTTGTTTTAATTTCCGCTACACATTCCAAATTCATTGAAATTAGAGATACATAGCGTGTTTGGTGCATCAAATACATGAAATCGGTCGAAAATATATATGGGAGCTATATCCAAATCTGAACCGATTTCAATTTAATGTGACAAATTCATTTTGGCTCCCAATTCCGTTACTTATTTTAAATTTCATTACAATTGGAAATACATGTCGTGTTTGGTCCACCAAATACATGAAATCGGCCGAAAATGTATATGGGAGCTATATCCAAATCCGAACCGATTTCAATATAATTTGGGAAATCAATTTTTAGATAAAATCTATCACACGTTTCAAATTTCATTGAAATTGGGGATACATAGCGTGTTGGTGCATCAAATGCTTGAAATCGGCCGAAAATATATATGGGAGCTATATCCAAATCTGAACCGATTTCAATATAATTTGACAAATTTATTTTCGGATTAAATCCCGTCACACATTCCAAATTTCATTGGAATCGAACATTCATATTGTGTTTGAGGCATCAAATGAACGAAATCGGTCGAAAATATATATGGGAGCTATATCCAAATCTGAACCGATTACAATATAATTTGGCAAACTTATTTTTGTTCCAAATTCCGTTACGTTGTCCAAATTTGGAGACTGTATCTTCAACCAATCAATAGATATGTGCATATAAAATCTAAATTTTTGGGAGGTACTTCCGATTCTGATGCTATATCTCCAGTTCCAAGTGGAAATTCAAAAATGTATATAGCCTATGTTACTTTCAGGCGATGTTGCAGTATATATGGAAATTTTGCAGGAAAATCTATTCAGCGGTTTTCGAGTCCATAAATTACAAACAAACAAACAAACAAACATACAAACATTTTCCTCTTTTATAGATATAGATATATTTTTATGTCTTTGTGCAATTGTTTGTAACAGGCAAAAAGAAACGAGATAGACCCATAGTTCCTTTTGATGATCTGCATAGAATCACATTCTGAGTCGATTTATGCATGTTCGTTCGTCCATCCGTCTGTCCGTCCGTCTGTCTATGTATTTTTTAAACAAAGTACAGTTCGCATTTATTGACCTATCCAGATTAAATTTTGCACAAAACATTTGTTTGGCCCAAGGACCCCTTTGAAATTGGAGATATTCGGTCAAAATTTAAATATAGCTCCCATATATATCTTCGTCCGATTTGCCTTTTATTGCGCACCAAACCTGTAATATCAGCCCGAATATTATGGAATGTTGCACATACAACCAACCAATCAGGCCTGAAAATAGGTATGCGAAATCGGTTCAGATATAGCTATAGCTCCCATATATATCGTTAATCCGATTTGTTCTTTTAGTCCTCCGCAGCCGTAGTATGCACTCTGTAACAACAATATTTGGGGAAATATATCAAATGCAGCTCATGAATGCCTTTGCTAAATTTTATCGAGATCGGTTAGGATTTGGATATGTCTCCCATATATAACTTCGTCCGATTTACCTTTTATTGTTCACCAAACGTCTAATATTTGCCCAAACTGGATGAAATTCGGAACTTACGACCGAATTGAGTCTAGAAGCTTGTATGTCAAATTTGGGTGAAGATCGGTTCAGATATAGCTATAGCTCCCATATATATTGTTCATCCGATTGGTTATATTGTTACCCACACCCGTAATATGCACTCCGTAACAACGATATTCAGGGAAATATATGAAATACAGCTCAGAAATATTTTTGCCAAATTTTATCAAGATCGGTTCAGATTTGGATATAGCTCCCATATATATCAAATGGGCAATACAAGTCCGAATTAAAAAGATACAAATGCTTCGGCATATTTAGTCTTCTGAACTTTAAATTATAATTATAATCATAGCGTGTATGATTGAATTCTACCATAAAAACTTTGAATTGTTATGTGGAGCTCTACTAAATTGGGTGGTGTAGGGTATCATAAAGTCGGCCCCGCTCGACTTAAGACTTTCTTTATTGGTTTGTAATGAGTTAATATACAGTGAAACGTTTGCAAACGTTTTTTTATCTAACATTCCCACGCCTCGCCTATCCACCTTGCCGACCGAGGGGGCGGCCTCTCTTTACCTAGAGATCGCGTAGGTATATTACCATTTAATATTTTACTACAAACATGGACTTCAACATAATACGTCTGCCTTTAAGTGTAGTCAATCTTATTAATTTTGGCGTACTAGCATAAGAAGGCAAAACAAAATTACTATTCCAATGTAAACCTCGTAAGGCAAATTGCAGCAATTGTTTTTTGCACGGATTCTATTTATCTGAGTATATTGCATATTGAGGATTCCATACAACAGAACCGTATTCTAATATAGGTCTAACAATATAATTGTATATGGATCAGAAAATTCTTTGGCTCACCGTTTAAAAAAATTAAAACACCATTTGCTTATTTACCATTGTTATTATATGGTCATTAAAATTTAATCAAATGGCAAAGAAAGGCTATCTAAATCGTTGTGAAGTAAATTAGCTTAATTATCACAATTATGGGAAATAAATAATTTAAGATCATCTGCGTATATTAACAATATATTACCATTTAATATTTTTAGTACAAACATGGACTTCAACATAATACGTCTGCCTTTAAGTGTAGTCAATCTATTAATTTTGGTGAACTAGCATAAGAAGGCAAAACAAAATTACTATTCCAATGTAAACCTCGTAGGGCAAATTGCAGCAATTGTTTTTGCACGGATTCTATTTATCTGAGTATATTGCATATTAATAATTCCAAACAACAGAACCGTATTCTAATATAGGTTTAACAATATAATTGTATATCGATCAGAAAATTCTTTGGCTCGCCGTTTAAAAAAAATTAAAAACACCATTTGCTTTATTTACCATTGTTATTATATGGTAATTAAAATTTAATCAAATGGCAAAGAAAGGCTATCTAAATCGTTGTGAAGTAAATTAGCTTAATTATCACAATTATGGAAATAAATAATTTAAGGTCATCTGCGTACATTAACAATTTCGAGTAATTCATGGAATTAGGCAAATCGTTGATAAATAAAAGAAAGAGGACCGGTCCAAGGTGACTTCCTTGCGGAACACCCGATGGAACGTTAATCGATTAGGATAGATACCCTTCAAACAAAACTAGTTGTGATCTATCTTGTAAGTAAGATGATGTCATTTGACTAAGTTTGTGCTGAAACCCATAACATTTAATTTTTGTGTTAGAAGTCCATGGTTAACCCCATCAAAAGCTTTACTAAAACCTGTATAAATTGTGTCACGTTGTTTATGCTGAACAAACCATGCTGATATGCACTCAATATAGATTGAATGTTCAGTGAAATTACTGCAGTAATTAATGTTTCAAACAATTTGGAATGGCACTCAATTTTGCAATTCCTCTATAATTTGACACATTTGTGAGACTGCCAGACTTATGTAAAGGTATAATATACGATTTTTTCCAAAAATTGGAAAGTGACCAAATTAAAGTAAATAATTAAACAATATATTTAAAGGGAGTGCTAATGTTTCTGAACAATATTTAAGAATTATATTAGGTATGCCATCCGGGCCTGGACATTTAATCGATTTTAAACTACGCAGACTTTTAGATACCTCTTGACGTTATAGAACAGCCTGGGACAACTTATAAGAATACGAATCTTTAATTTGGCAAAATGTACTGCGAAACATTTAGCAATATCTTTGACTGTGAGAAATTAATTATTTTTATATATCAATACTGAGGGCTTTGAGGAAATCTTTAGTTTTAGGTTAACGAAATCATAAAAAGATTTGGCATTGGATTTAAAATTATTTTTAATCTGGTCGAGGTAAAGATTATAAATCTACGAGACTCTAAAGTATATTTAGACCTAGCAACAGAGTAATTAGTGTTTATTTTTTTTTTTTTTTGTAATTAAGGACAGTTTTATATGAGTCGGACTGACTTTCTTTAATTGCATAACTGTGAGTCATGGAGATATATAAAGTTGGATGAATATTACATCTGGCATTGGAAGCCACCTAATAGAAGGCAAATTAAAATCACCAAAAATCGGGATGCGATCGGAGTCTTTCATTTTTTCACTGATTAAATTTTGTTGCTGATAAATGTTGATTATAAATGTCAAGTGCAGATGAAGGTGGAATATAAGAGCAAATTATATAAAGAAAACACGATCTTTTCTAAATATTTGATATTTTGAACATAAAACTTCACAATTAATAGGGCCGGATGGCATACCTAATATAATTCTTAAATGTTGTTCAGAAACATTAGCACTCCCTTTAACTATATTGTTTAATTATTTACTTAAATTTGGTCACTTTCCAATTTTTTGGAAAACATCGTATATTATACCTTTACATAAGTCTGGCAGTCTCACAAATGTGTCAATTATAGAGGAATTGCAAAATTGAGTGCCATTCCAAATTGTTTGAAACATTAATTACTGCAGTAATTTCACTGAACATTCAATCTATATTAAGTGCATATCAGCATGGTTTTTTCAGCGTAAACAACGTGACACAATTTCTGCAGGTTTTAGTATAGCTTTTGATGGGGTTAACCATGGACTTCTAATACAAAAATTAAATGTTATGGGTTTCAGCACAAACTTAGTCAAATGGACATCATCTTACTTACAAGATAGATCACAACTAGTTTTGTTTGAAGGGTATCTATCCTAATCGATTAACGTTCCATCGGGTGTTCCGCAAGGAAGTCACCTTGGACCGGTCCTCTTTCTTTTATTTATCAACGATTTGCCTAATTCCATGAATTACTCGAAATTGTTAATGTACGTAGATGATGTTAAAATATAAATTACTCGAAATTGTTAATGTACGCAGATGATGTTGAATTATTCATTTCTCATAATTGTGTAAACAAGCTAGTTTACTTCAAAATGATGTAGATAGCCTTTCTTGGCCATTTGATAAAATTATAATTACCATATAATAACAATAGTAAATAAAGCAATGGTGTTTTAATTTTTTTTAAACATGGGCCAAATAATTTTCTTATCCATATACAATTATATTGTTAGTCCTATATTAGAATACGGTTCTGTTGTATGGAATTATTATATGCAATATACTCAGATAAATAGAATCCGTGCAAAAACAATTGCTGCAATTTGCCTTACGAGGTTTACATTGGAATAGTATTTTGTTTTGCCTTCTTATGCTAGTAGGCCAAAATTAATAAGCTACACTTAAAGCAGACGTATTATGTTGAACTCCATGTTTGTACTAAAAATTTAAATGATATATACCTTCAGATTTTCTAATATCTTCTATTAGGATTAATGTTCCGTTTGGATTTAATAGATGCTACCATTTATTATATACCGATTTTCACCGCACGAATTATTCAATGAGCGAATCTCTTAGTAAA